>NW_027467782.1:31598191-31796353 GCF_004210375.1 Tachypleus tridentatus
CAAAACACCAAGAGGCTAGAAATGGAACTTAGAGATAAAGGAAGATGCTTAATAATTAAAGATTAAAAAGCAAAAGGTGGATATGGTTGAACACTAGACTGACAAAGCTTTTTTGATTATTACACAATCATCATGAATAGCAGCTCTCTCTAACAAACAACTCAATTACAATGCTCAAAATATTGCTTACAAGGTTATAATTTTTTATGGTATAAAATGTTCAGACTTTGTATGTAAGACTACTATTTTGAAAAATTAAAATGTTTTCATTTCAGAATTTCAATATGTTGATCATAAAGTTTCAGTTTATCTATTCAATCAACATGAAATTGGTTGTATATAAACATAATTTTGAACACTTTACTTTTACTCATTGCAATAGTCACCAATGTCATGGAATGTACAAAAAAATCACAGAAGCTGACAAAGATGCACAAGAGAAGTGTTATCAGATTAATATTTACACTCAAAACATCACAAGATGATTGACCAAATTTTGACAGACATGAAATTTTGATAAATTTAAAGCAGAAAAACTTCCAAGATACAAAACTATGAAACAAATGCACAATAAAGAAATGGAATAAATAAAAACACAATACTATTCAACAGAATACATGGAGCTTACAAAAAAAAAAAAAAAAACTAACCTCTGCTGCTTCCATATGCTAATCCTCTACTGCAGATTTAGACATAGGTAGAAATTACTGATTAATGGAATTTCTTTCTATAAACACTTACTAACAACTCATGTCACAAAATGACAATTTAAAATGAAGATAGGAAAAACTGCAACCAAAAGCATTCAAAACTCATCTACTAGAATGTCTATAAATACGGCACAGTATGGCTACATAGAGTGATTTTAACGTTTTTGACAGCTTAAAATTCAAGCAAAAATAATTATTTTAATCCAGTCTCAACAATTTTTAACTCAAATATTTTAGAATCAATTGTTTGTTACTTGGTATTATTATTATTTAGCATAATTCACAAATTAAGATAAATGTTCCAACTGTTGTTTCTTTAATGCTCCAAGGCAACTTGTTTAAAAACAATGCATTTATTGATATGTTTATTAAATGTTTTACTGCCAGTCCCAAAGCATAGATTTATACTTGCTAAAACATTCATTTTTGAGAACACAATTATCAATGATTTGCTTTTCAAATAATTTTCCTTTTTTTCAGTTGTTTTATTTTACCTACCCTTCACTTCTACTTTTTTTTTTTTATGATGTTGCAGTATGTTGTCTGAAGCACAACTTTGAAAATAGATACAAGCAACTTTTAATATCACTGAATAAAACATGTTACAAACTAGTTAGTTCAATGCAATGAACTGATAATAGTAAATCTCAGTTTCTTCAAACAAAATTACAATGTATTTACAATTGTGAATACTTGCTCATACTGACAAAATCAAATACCAAAAGAAAAATTAATAGAAATCAAACAAGATTGAAATTTGCTGGTTATATAAAATGAAACTTTCTAAAACAAAAGTATTTTTTAACATTTTTTCTAGCTAAAACTAGGTACTATTTAAAACATCAGTACCAGGTGATGGTACTGATGCAATTTATTGTATTTATACTGTAAGAAGAAAATAAAATTTATTATCAGTGATATCCCTCAGTCCCACAGCAAGAGGGAAAGTTCTTGAAAAATAAAGCCTCGCATAAATGTTACTTTTCTCAATGGAAGATGTAAGAGGACAGCCTTTTTGGAAAGATATATAACCTTGCTGTTTGTATGTAAAATGATTTTAGCTGAGAAAAGACATTTAAGTGTTTAAAACTTGTTTTCCCTGAAGTGCAGAAGAACTGGAGAAAGGGTTGTTCAGGTGCTTAAATAAGGTGCCAGACTGTTTTCCCACAAATGGTGGAATGAAAAGGTTCAAAATATCACTTGAGATATTTGGGATAATGTATTTAGGTTTTAAAAGCCTAGATGCAGACTTGTTCTTAGCAAACAAATATTTATTAAACTTACAAAGGGTTTGTTTGATGGAATTTGTTTTATCAATTTGAATATTTTAAACTTTTACTGAACAGATATTCATGGAATATTTTATTATACAATGGAGTATACCATTCGAGATAGAACCATGGTTTGAAAACTAATGATCAAATAAATTTAAAAAAATTATTCTTAAAAGATTAACTCTTGAATTGAAATGTTGATAAATTCAAAATGCAAACATTTTATGGTAGAAACTTCTCTTTTCTTGAACCCAAGCTGTTTTATATTACTAATTCAAACATTTTAATGCAAAATACATTATTGTTTAAAACACTACCTTGATAATTTGGAACTACCTACCTTTCAGCTTCTTCTCCTTCACCTATACTTTTATTCCCAAGAGTTAGAGTATCAGGAGAACTTCCAAGAGCGGCACTGTTGCGGTGACTGATGTCATGACATTTGGCATACTAACATCACTGCTAACAGTTGCTAAAGTAACTTGACTAGGACCCTGATAATTCTGATCTTGACTGCTGGCTGTCTGAGATGCCTGAGTATGTGAGACATCTGGAATGTTTCCTATAGATTGTGTGTGAGGCCCTGAAGATGGCTGAGTAGGGAAGAGTTGGATGCTGTTGCTGAGAAACTACAGCCTGTGGCAATGTTTGCAGAAGCCTGAACTACTGGTTGAGAAAGAGGTTGGGAGACTGCAGGAACCATTTGGCCAGGTTGCACTGGATGCTGAGGTTGCTGCTGGCTTGTTTGATTTTGCATCATCTTTACTACTATTTGACCTTGCTGTGATAAAATATTTTGTTGCTGAGAATCAGTTACAATTTGCTGACCAGACTGGATTCCAAAATTTTGAACAACAGCCATATGGGGTACCTGTGGAGCACTATACACTTGGTTGTTCATTGGAAGATATATTATAGACTGAGAATTTTGTGGTGTATCAACTGCAACTGATATGCTACCTGCTACAGAATAAGGTTGACTCACAGGTATTTCATAAAAATGTGCTACCGTGTCCAATGGCTGATTTTCACTAAACAATGAGTTGCTGAACTTCCAGCACTTGAAGCTCCAGAGTGCTACTCTGTTCAGTAGAAACCTCTTGTTTAGGAACATCTCTCTGTACAGCAGGTAGATTTGTAAAATCCATACACACTAGCGTCCTCGTTTAAATGGTTCACTGCTAACAAGCTTCACAACTTTAAAACGATTCTGCCAGTGGTCTGGCAAAGAAGTCATGGGTACTTGGCTACTGACTGTAGATTTACTGGTGGTACAACTTGACATAGGGACAAAGTTACATGCTGACCCCCCTGAAGCAATCATATTTCCTGCTAAATCTGTGGAGAGAGAAACACTTAAAGGAATATCTACACCTACTTTGGAATCACTTGTTGTTACACTTGTACTAACGTTACTAATGGTCTCAATAATATTCTCAACTTTTGCTGGAATGGATGGACTGGAAATTGTTTCTGTACTAGGCCCAGCTGGAGAAACTTTAGCTTTGTCATTTATGTTGTTGTTGCTGTTACTACTAGTTATTGTGCTCGCTTCAGAAAGCTGGTCATTGTCTAATTCTGAAGGTACACTATGTCTATCCGAAGGCATATCTTCAGTGTGACTTTCGTCAAGATCATCTGCACTATCCTCTCCAGCATCATTACTTAGCTGGGTTGATCCTTGTACAGTAACACTTGTAATTTGGAAAGATGTTGGCTTCTTTTCTGAGTATATTCTCCGATGGAACTACAAGCGGACTTCTTTCTTTGTGATTAACTTCACCATATATGGTATTTGAACTCGGCCCAACAGAACGACTTTTGATTCTTCATTTCTTACTCCATCGCCACGAAACTTTTCAGCCATGACTTGGAACTCAGCCCGAGATTTGCCTTGGCCGAAAAGTCGACAACTCGTCAACCGCAGCCTCAACAAAATGATTTAGTATTTCTAATACTGAAAGTTTAATTTTACTCAAAAAAAAAGAATCACGATTATAAATAGTTCCATCTTTAGCTATATGAGTAAACGTATACTGATACAAACTGGAAATGGATTATACGAACTCTCAAAACTTAAACTTTTAATACTTGTTCATTCGCAAAATGGCGACAAGTGTGTAAAAGAGGAACGACAGGATACACAAACAAGTAGCGCCACTAGTACAAAATAATTATTGAATGCAGCAGCACTGAAATAAAAAGAAATTACAACTAAAAGTTATAAAGATGCAAATTAACGTAATATGAAAAAAACAAAAATAAGCACCTCGAAATAGAATCTATTCTCATAATTTATAACAAATTATATTTACTCTTTACTACAAGTCATATTTTCCTGGATGAAATAAAAGTAGAGTGAAATGACAAAAACAAACCTGTGCGACCAACTCCGAACATAACTCTATTCAAATTCTCAGTGAGTAACTGAAATACGCTTTCTGGCCCAATGAAAATAACGAATAATCGATAATGTATTCATTTGTTTGTCATTAAGCACAAACCCATACACGAAGCTCTATTTTTAAATTTATAAGCTCTCAGACTTAACGCTGAGTCACCGGGAGCTCAATAGTTTGATACAAACTGACTCATTCAGTAATAAAGTATTAGTGATTTGTAGAATACAAAATATCATTTAAAACTAGCTTAAACTTAATAACACTTCAAAATTAATAACTAATGAAAAGGGCATACATTTGGTATTTGTTTTATCGAAAATTAAGTCAATTTTTTACACTTATATAGCATACATATTTTAATACTTTTCTAAATAAACTGTTGTTTGTCATTAAATATAAACCTGCACAAAGGGTTATCTGTGCTATGCTCAACAGGGCTATCGAAACCCAGTTTATAGCAGTATTAGACCGCAGAAATACCGTTCTAAATAAACAATCGTGTCAGCCAGTTCAGAACAACCTCCTCACATGTTAAGCCTATGAGCATTTTATCGCCGTTTTGTGTCTGTGTGTGTTTGTGGTTGAGCTCAAAACTACACAGTAGGCTAACTGTGCTCACCGCGAATATTGAAACCCATGTTTTAGCGTTCGAGAACTTAGTGCTCAGCCACGGGAGGAAGGCTTTTTTTCTATGTTCAGCATTATTTCACCCGACAGGTTTTTTGAACTCTCTCCTTCATCATAGCTAAATATAAACAGAGTAGAAATTATTGTGTGTGTAAGCTTAAGATTTTTTGTGCTTTGTTCCTTTTTTTATATCAACATAATTCAATTATATCAGCTAAATAAATGTCCACTTCCCATTTCGGTGCCTTTTTTAAAATAAATGAAATGCTAAAATAATTGAATCAATTTGTGAATGTTGCGATTGACGAGTTAGTTAGTTTTCGAGCCAAGGACAAATTTCTAATGTTTATATAACATTGGTGTAATTAGTTTATATTTAACTTTAAGAAGAAGAATAAAAGGAAAAAAAAAAGATATTATTCACAGAAAACTATAATTCTAACTTGACAGGTTTAATTTGATCTTATTAAACATTTAATTATTTTCTCTGCTGTTTCATAAACTTATTATTTGTAAGTAAATAAGTAGGTTTGAGTTTGAAACTTTATATTTACGTGAAGCACAAATAAACATTAAATATAAGTCCATTTCGAAGTTTTGGGATCAGAAAGAATAGCCCAGGGGTTTTATCGCATCCATTATACTATCCAGTTATTCTGTAAGCTATTTGTTTATCATTCAAAGTCTTTCATCTAGTCTAAGAGTTCAAAAATATGGACGGCTTTTGGGCGATAAACAAATAGCTTATAGAATAACTGATAGTATAATGGATGCGATAAAACTCACTATGTTAAAACTGAAGTGAAATACATGTTTATTGTTCAATTATCATATTTATAGTTTACACTTGTTTCTAGATATCAAACGAACTTCAGTTCTTAACTTTCCTAAATTTTCTAATTCTTGACTTCATCATAAGGTCATAAAAAAACCCATCTAAATTAAAATGTTGAAAATTCTGTCCTCTTCTTAAAGTGTGAAGTCCCTTGAACAATCATTCTACATGGATAAAACAGTAAACTAAATTTTCTATTCACCAAGTCTTTGAAGTAGTTTTCTTCTCCAGTGATATGCAGAGAGGTGATTTCTTGTCCCTTGTTGTAACGTGCTATCTTGTCATTAAAGTTCTTTCTAGTTAGATGGTTAAACATTTCCGGTGGAGACTGTCTTAGATTATCCTCTTATAATATTCTCAACAATAAACCATGAGCTCTTCAGCAGGTTGACTTTTTATAGGTATATTCGTCTCTGAAATTACACAGTCGACCGTTTTCTTACTGGAATGCTTCCAGAGATGTCGTATTGAATAGCTCTTGACTTGAGCTGACTGTCTTGCTGGATTCTGGAAAAACACATTATTATTTCTTTCAGTACAGTGTATGGTCTTCTCCACGTTTATTTATCTTTGGTATTATCCCTTTCTTACAATGAAATTGTTCAGCCATACTATGTATTATCAACATTATCGTTTTATCACAAACCGATTTAAGTCATTCTCAAGTGAAATTAGGTAAGATGTCTTTATCCTTCAGATTTATGAGAGTTCTTCCAATCTGTAATGCTCCAAGGCATGCTGTAGTGTTGGGTTCTATTACACCCCAGTCACCAGATGTAAATTTATTCCTAATAAGTCTTAGTACGAGTACTTCACTTTTTGATGATACAATCTTTTTCCGTACCCTGTTACAGAGCATTGATCTGGATACTTCCTTCTGAAGTGTCACTCTGAACCTATTAGATAAGACTTGATATTTTATTCAGTAGTTTTCAGCTAGAAAGTTACATAATGTTATTTTAAATGGGCAGCAAGATGAATATATCATTGGGCTTACTTCTTTGAAAATTGTTGTAAACTGAGCCTCATAAACCTTTCAGGATACCTTTCCACTAAAATCTACTGGTATCTCAGTAAAATTGACCAGCTAAATTTTGGAACTGAAGTTGACAGTGACATGGTTTGAATAATTCAAAAATGTCCTGCAGTACCAGATTGCATAACAGTAGTGGTTATAATTAATAGTTGCTGTGAAATAGATTCTCCTATTCCATACCTTGTAGCAAATGGTGTTTTCGGTTGGAATTCTTGCGGATATGCAGAAAGAGTTATGGCTGATTTAATGTTTATATTTACTAAATGGTTTCCACATGTTTTACTTTATGGGTAATGTTATTCTTTTATCACAATGATATCTTTTTCTAATTCTCCAATTTTGTTGTAACAGCTTGAGTTACAGTATGCATTTCAATTGTGCCTTTGCCCTTGATGAAAGTATTATGGTTTTTTTGCTTTCCAATGCTTTTATGTGTTTTGCTTGTTGAATTTTGCGCAAAGCTATTCGAGAGCCACTTTCGATAACTATCCACAGTTTTAAAGTAATGGATACTTGTACCATGAAAGGGATGAATGGAAAGTAATCAGTTTTCTAATTAGTTTTCATTGACAACGCACTGTCTACGAAACATCAATGTCAAAATGTAGTTTTGATACGTGTTATTTTTTCTAGACTTCATATAGACTGTTGTTGTTACATGAATTCTTGGTTTTGCGTATTAAATATAATTTAGATATAAGTATTCAATATTGTGTACTTGTCTCACACAGTCTTATTTTGTTTGTCACATTGAAGTGAATCATATAGTTTGACTTCTCTAAGTTTTAATGGATATAAACTGGACCTCAAAGAATGCATTTGAATGTTTCACTTATGAAGCAGCATTTTATGGATGGAAGTTGGATAGTTACTGAGATATGTTACAAATCGGTTGCAATTGTTTCAAAATATAACTATCAAAATGTGAAACAGTTTACAAACCAATGTGAAGTTGCTGGACAAAGCAGGCTATAATCTCAAACACATGCAGATGGCTGCTATTTGATAATTTCAATATCTACAATCAAATTTTTATAGCTACAACTGGGCGCAATGCATGTAAGATGGGAAGAAACAAACTTTTCAATACTGGCCTAAAGCCATAGGACTAATGTATTCTCAATTGGGTGCGAAGTAGGTTCCCACGAACAAACCAAGAAAAATACACTGGACAAATGACATAAACATCAATATTATTTTTATAGATAAGCCATAATTCATCCTGCAGCTAGGTAAGAGATGTATGCTCATTTAAGAATAACATGTATCCTGGCTGAGTCCAGTTCAATATAAAAATGTGATGCGCATGACAGCGGTGGAAACAAGATGTGGAAAACAATGGAATACACAATAATGAACACATAGAGCTCTTTTTTCTGTGTAATGGTATCATTTAATACTAAATACTATAATAAGAACACATCCTGTGACTCTTTGAACTGCCATATGCTAGTTAATTAACCTGATTTCAGGCTAAACATGCTATCACTAGTTATCTGTAAAATTTCAGAACTATTAATGCAGAAAATAAAATTAACGTGAGCATTAAAACAAAAACAAGTAACATGAGTAAATAAAGAAATGAACAATATTTGTCATAAAATGTGTCTCATCTACTGGCGTTTATCTAAAATCGTTTGTACTGGAAAAGGTTTGTTTCGAATTTCACGCAAAGCTACACTAGGGCTATCTCTGCTAGCCATCCCTAATTTTGCAGTGTAAGACTAGAGGGAAGGCAGCTAGTTATAACCACCCACCGCCAACTCTTGCGCTACTCTTTTACCAACGAATAGTGGAATTGACCGTCACATTACGATGCTCCTCCGGCTGAAAGGGTGAGCATGTTTGGTGTGACAGGTATTCAAATCCGCGACCCTCAGATTACGAGTTAAGTGTCTTATCCACCTGGCCGTGCCTGGTCACTGGAAAGGAACCAGAATAATAATAATAAAGGGACTTCAGTGTCAAGTCAAATTAGAGGCATATTACGGCATCTCACAATCTTTAGATTGAGTGACTTCCCTTACAGGTACCGAAGAGATTTATTTCAATTTGTGTTGATATGTGCAAGTCTCTGTACCACCTCTTGTAATGAATATGAACCCATTGTGGTAGGTAGGAGTGAAAACAGAAACAGGACCAAGCAAATTTAAGCCAACTAAATTTTTAGTTTCTTAAAAGGATGTCGTTAAATACATTTAAAACACCAGTAATAATAATACAGTGATTTAAAGTAAATATGGTGTGTTTTTTTTCTATCGTCACAGTTTCACATCTTGGCAACTGTTTTCAGACATTAAATATGTTCTGGAAACCTCTGTAAGTTTTCAGAACCATGTAAACGCTGATTATAATTGTACACTTGCCAGGCGTGAGATCATACTCACTACTGAAATGATTTATGGACTGCGAAGATGTAAACCTATTTATACCAGATGCTCAATCGTGAATGTAGATTGAATAACTAAATATTTATGGTTAAATAACGGATCATCGTATGACTGATTTGCAGAAAATAAAACCGGGTAAGACTGTTTACATTATTTCAGAACAGAGGTTTTGTTTTGTCTAAACTAAAAGTTACCCTTCATTGAGGTGTGCAGTGTATTTATATTCTAAACTCAGGCTTTTGCTATAAGTGTCCTCCAGAGGGAAAGCAGCAAGTCTATGGATTTATAACCCTTAAATCTGGGGTTCTATTCCCCGCAGTAGACACAAAAGATAGCCTATACGGATTTACTTTAAAACAAGCAAGCAATGTAATTATAAACCATAAAATATTTCTTAATTTATGAATAAAGTTGCAGCGATTGATTTTTATATTTTCTATTAATAAATAGGTTTTTTGATTAATTATAGATTTAATTTAAATCTTCATTTTTATTTTAAATAAATGGCATGGCATGGCCAGGTGATTATGGCACTAGACTTGTAATCTGAGGGTCGCGGGTTTGCATCCTCGTCGCACCAAACATGCTTGCCCTTTCAGCCGTGGGGGCATTATAATGTTACAGTCAATTCCACTATTTGTTGATAAAAGAGAAGCCCAAGAGTCGGCGGTGGGTAGTGATGACTAGCCGCCTTCCCTCTAGTCTTATACTGCTAAATTAGGGATGGCTAGCAGATAATCACTCCATTAAAAAACAAATACCTTCAGGGCATTTTCAGTATTCTGAATTATTTCATAGGATGTGATGAAATCACAAAGAGTATCTCATGCATGAACAATGGATATGAAGACTGGTGACACACTTCACTCAATCCCCTCTTTTTGAAGACGATGTACTGATTACTTCTACACAGTTAGAATGAAAATCATAATTCATTATGTGACAGAACACAGGATAATAGAATTTAAGGCATTAGTAGTCCAATCAGAAGATCGTAAAACAAAGTCTACCAATGTTCATTACTGTCGACACCAACTTGAATCACCATCATATGTACAATGTCTCCGTATGAATATGGTATTTAACCTGACTCTCAGATACTCATCAAATAAGCACATAGCTGTTATGTGGTAGCAGGGTGAGACATAGCTCACTTGTAAAATTACTATTCTTATATTGTTGGTCCACTTGGTATGTTCTTGGCACAATAAGAAGCAAGTCATTTCCTGCTATATGCAAGTTTAACCAACCAAACAGAGCTTTAGACACCTGACTCAACCTAGATGCAGTTTTTCAAACTCATCTGCCTGTGCATCATTTACTATTGCAGTAACACTGTAGTCTTACACTGCACAGCATTCAAAAAAACAAACAATGTTGTCTTATATAATTATATAAATCAAAATCACTGTTCAACTGGTATTTTTAATGCTATAACATTTGGTGTAACATGCAAAAGTGGATTATAGTTTATTTTAACACTCATGTTTTTCATATTACATTATATTTGTTGAAAGCTATGACAAGACTTCAGTGCACATAAGCTAAGTAAACATGTAAGGTAAATAAAAACAAATTATTCTAATAATTCAAACTATTTCTTCTTGAATGTTACTGTTAAGTTTATAGCACTCATAAGATACACATAAATAATTTAATATCTATTAAAAAAAACATTATTAGATATAAATTCATGCTGTCCAAGAATACTCTTAGCAAAAATATTGTTAATTAGACTGACAAAAGTAACGTTGATCTCAATTTCAAAGATCTGACCATAGGTCACTCATACATTTTTGACAGTTTTATCTTTGTTTCTGGCAGTGACAGTTGTAACTGGCAAAATAAACTGTCAAAAGAAATAATGTTACTTTCAATCAAGTTGAAATTGACTAGATATGTAAGATGGAACTAGGATTTGTAATCAACAATAAGAAAGAAAGAAAATTTTTTGATAAAGGAAGTACTTTTAATATTATTTTGAAAATAGTTTCTCACAATAGAATTCACATCCTGAAAAACGACTGAAAGACTAAAGTTAAGTAAAATGTTCCAAAAGTCAGAATACCTTTGGCTGACTGATGGATAATTAACAATTCAGAATCTTTTCTATTTACTGTAAACATCAAAGCAGATGTACTGGTACTGGTATTTTCTTTCTGTTCCCTGCTTTCTTACCCTTAAAACATTTTATTACCAGATCTAAACAAAATTAATGATTGGCCAATCTGATAAGAGAAGATGCAGAAGTCTGTCAAATGGCTATCAATGCTAAGCTCTGTCTTTAAAATCTCACAGCCTATCAGTTGTATTACATTCTTTACTTCTGAAAAGAAAATGTCATATAAAGAATTATGTACATTTACTTCTATACTTTATATTATTTCTTAAAACAAACATCTTCCTTTTCTTCATTGCTTGCATCTTGTAAAACATTAACCATGATGTGAGGAAGAAGAAAAACTGCTGTCTTCACATCGTTTTGTCAATCATGAAGCATGACTGAAAAACTCTAGCTGTATTCTCTCGCTTTATCTGAGAAATTAAATACACAAAACTATATAAATTTTATAAAACTAAGGGCATTTAAAAACATGCTAATGAGCATGGAAAAGTTAGTTTTAAATTGAAATGATTTTGGTTGTTTTTCTCTATGGCATAATCTGTTCTCAAAAAGCAGTTTTATAAAAAACTATTCTGCATTATTTCTTTTCTTTCCATTAAAAACAGAAAATTAACATATACAAAGACAAAATGAGAGAATTTTAAGTGTAATGTGGTGATTATAATCTAGTACTTGTCTTTGATACTACAGTAGTCTACCCCCCCCAAAAGAAATTCTAAAAGTGTATACCACCTTTATGTTCTAAACATATTTGTAGAGTAAGTTTCAATAATGTGCTCCTAATGGGCTAAAACTGTGACAAATGTCGCAGAACTGTGTGCACGTTACTTAATAGTTGAAATTAACATTCTCCTGAATTAGAAAAGGAAATGAAACTCAGACTTACAAGAACTGTGTGAACAGATATGTTTAGCTGAACTGTGAGGTGCCTCTGTTTCAGTAATACTTTTATCTACACAGTCTGATCTCTAGTTCAAATTTTGTCATGGTTTTAATTAATATAATAATCACCTATAACAATAATATTGATTAGCAACCTAATTATCTCATTTCTTTTTATCACAGAAAAGTGCTTCTTACCTTCTGGAGAAGACAAGATGCCCAATTACAGGCCCAATCTTTAAAAGTGCTTCCTAGTTTGCTCCCATATATTGGGCATGGAAAGGAAGTCCTCTTGTTACTAGACATAATGTACCTATCAAATAATAACAGAAAACCTGATGAACTTTTTTTTTTAACTTTTATTAAAAAAGCAGAACAACTTCAATATTCAAATAACTTTTCAGTTTATGTAAAATATTAAAAAAAATTGAGTTTTTAATGTTTAAACTATGCTAAAATACTGTTGAATTGTAATGTTTTATAACACAGTAAAGATAAAAGAAAAACATAACACAATGAACAATGTTAGAAAAAAAATTGATAAGAAAGAAAATAACTGAAAATTACTGTCTAAATTTCATTATAATAAAAATAAAATACATACCTAGAGTGCTGCAAAGGTACCAAAATTTCTTGAACCTCTTCTGAAAACCTGTTCCAAAGACTACCACTTGGTCTCACAATTTGTGACAACTCTCCACTTTGACAAGTATATATCTGTAAGGTTTCCTGCAGTGCATAAGATGCACAGTCCTACAAAAAAAGAAAAATGTGTACTTTACATAAGAAAACAGTCATAAACACAGCATGAAAAACTTCAGTTCCAGAAAGAAAGAAAAACGTTAGGAAGTGGAGAAATAAAAATAACAATAAATACACACAATACCATATGTTTACTGTGAAAGGCCTACAGTATCATACGTGACTATGTTTACTGTGAAAGATATAAGGTATCACGTGTGACTGTGCTTACTGTGAAAGATATAAGGTATTATGTGTGACTGTGTTTAATGTGAAAGATATAAGGTATAACGTGTGACTGTGTTTACTGTGAAAGATATAAGGTATTATGTGAGACTGTTCACTGTGAAAGATATAAGGTATTATGCAAGACTGTGTTTAGTGTGAAAGATATAGAAGAAAGATATAAAGTATCACGTTGTGACTGTGTTCACTGTGAAAGATATAAGGTATTATGTGCAACCTTGTTTACTGTGAAAGATATAAGGTATCACGTGTGACTGTGTTTAATGTGAAAGATATAAAGTATCACGTGTGACTGTGCTTACTGTGAAAGATATAAGGTATCACGTGTGACTGTGCTTACCGTGAAAGATATAAGGTATCGTGTGTGACTGTGTTTACTGTGAAAGATATAAGGTATTATGTGTGACTGTGTTTAATGTGAAAGATATAAGGTATCATGTGACTGTGTTTACTGTAAAAGACCTAAAGTATTAAAAGGAATATGAGAGGATAATGGATGATGATTTCCTTGATAAACAAATCCCAATTCAAGGGGAGTGGAAGACTTGTAATATGCATGAAGAAAAGTTCACATACAAAGGGCAACACTAAATAAGAACAGTTAATCTTGTGAGAGATGGCAAGTACATTGAAAATACATTTTCAGTATAGGGAAAATTAAGACTTCTGATATGGTAATTATCTACTCTCACAATATTAGCTAGAATCTTACATTGATAACAAGGAGGGACCAGTGTGAGGATATGACAAAAGAATATTTTAAAATTATCTGAAGGATATCTTGGAAATGAAAGAATCAGATCTTGAGATCATAGAAAGGGGAAGTGGACCATTTCTGAGCCAGGGATACTCTTCATCCGATTATGGAACGTGTGAAATATAAGGGAAAAAATGAGAGGAGTACATCAGAGTGAGAGAGAATGTGGCAAGAAAGTGGTCATAACCAATACTGTAACTCAATCTCAAAATAGGAAAGGCAGGTAAACAAAAGATACACCCCTAGGTGTACAGCAGCTTGGATGCAATGGACTACACATAGTAAATCAACTACTTTCAAAACATGCCCATGGGATACCAACATCCATGTGAGTGTAGAATAAAGAGCATACCCTCTTTACCTCAATCCCATGAAATGGGGAATTGAAACCCACTCTAATTCCTGGGTATGACACTAGGATTAGATCTGAGCTATTGAATTGGTATCAACAGAATGTCTGTTGCATGTAATCAACTCTCATAACTGTGAAATGGGCCAGGACCATCCATAGACAATATCATACCCCTAATATTAAGATGAGAAAACAAGAAACAAGAGATAGCCAATGACAGAACCAGAACAATTTCACAAATCATTGCTGTGACCCACAGCCAAGATGGAGGAAATTGAGTTAGGAAGATAGTTAACTTGAAATATGTGTGAGAACTTAAGTAAATGAGTTCACTCTAAATTCAAAACCTTCTTATAGTGTAACAACATTTAGTTGAGAGTAGGATGACAGTTTCCAATAAAAGGGATGAATTACATCTTGATGTCTCATTCTGTTGTCAATGGTTATCATAAAGAGAAGAATATCACATCATCTACACCCATAAAATACCACCACCCTATTCTGTAATTGATTGGTTATTGTGAGTAACTCATTCAGCTGGGTGCCTTCAGGGTCAACCACCTCAGCAATTTGGAACTGGAGTTGTAAGGATGCCCATACTCCACTTGAAGCAAGGAAGGTGACAATGTGGTGGTGAAATCCAAAGCAGTATCACCACATAACCACAAAATCTTATTTTGAAAAATCAAACCATACTGAGTTATTAATTCTAGGAATGATTGGGATGGACAACAAACCCCTTCTGTTTTCCCATTCAGTCCAAGGGTGATACAGTCTGGGATGGGCTTGGTTATGAAACACAAAATATCATGAAAATCATGAACCTATATGTGATTTTGTGGAACACCCCATCTCAATGGTGAATGTGTGAAGCCATGGAAGATAAATTGAACACATCATGGAAGTACAGTGTGGATTTAAAGTTTAAAAAATCCTGGTGTCTGACCACAGAACAGGATCAAAATAATGATGAATGAAAAGAAGACCTGTGAAAAGAAAAAGGAAAGTATAAATAGAAACTTAACAGTCAGTCACACAGAATTGTGAAGAATGGCTACAGGTGGAAGATAAAACCCCAAACAAAGAGGAAACTGCAATATAATGGAAGACTTAGAATGGATGACAAAGGCAAGCAAGGGAAAAGTGAAATTGTCAGATCTGATAGGAGTATACCCAGAACAAATTCCAGGAGAAATAGACCAACTGAAACAAAAGATGGACCTAACTGGCAAAAAAAAGTAGGTAAAAGATCATGAACAGAGGAGGATTGCCAGAGGATAAAGAAAACTTATCCTGGTAGGAAGCAGTATGTCAACAAAGAGCTCTCACTGAGCACAGAAGCCTACACGGATAAAGTCAAGGGGAAAGATGGAAAATGGAAGAAAAGGAGGAATCACCATCTCGAGCTGCTAACAATAATGCCATATCCCCAAAAGTGATAGAACCTTGTGAGCAGTAAATACAACCTTAAAAAAAGAAAAAGCTCTTCCAAACCTAAGCACTGTCAAATGAGAAGTGATAGTTCAGTAGAGGAGTGTAGAAGGAACCACATATGTCAAATGAGTATGTCACACGACGATTCGGATGAGAAACGCATTGAAATCTTACAATTCCAAAAGTGGGGAGCGGAAGGTTTGAAGCATGTGTAAAGTTCACATATGTGAGAAAAGATAATCATTATGTTGGAATTTCATATTTTTTTAGACCTAAATACAGCTTACTTACTAAGCTTGATAAATTATAGTGGAATTCTACAGTACTGATATTGTAACTTATGACTATTTTGTTTATTTATACTGTATATTTGTTACCTGTAAATAACAGTATTGTAAATACGTATATAATGTATAATAATTGAAATGTGACTGTATTTTGCACAATCCTTTTCCACTACAACACAGTCAAAACAGGTCACTCTGTGGATAGTAAAAATTAGTTCCATATAACTTAATACAGTAATATGACACATGTGCACTGCTTCACTGTAGCTTCTGTATTGTTAGGCATGCATGGATGAAAGGTTGTTATAATAAAAATAATAAATATATATGAATGTATAATGTTATAAGATTTAAGCTATTTAGTCTAAACATTTGTGTTTTCATGTTATACTCTGTTGTCATCCCAGAATGAAAAGGGCAAAATTTATATATATACACACACACACACACATATTTTGTTTTTTGGTTACGAAATCAGTAAAATCAACCAAACCTACACAGAGATTCATTAGTAAAAATAAAGGGCAAAACATAATGTTTTTCCTTAATAAACATTTGATAAGTTTTGAATGTTATATTTTGTATGTGAAATTTGAAAATTTTCTGATGCATGAAAGTATTTTTCATCTCAAAATGTTGGATAAGAAACATGCAAAAAAAAAAAAAAAAGAAAAGCTTACGACTTCATAAAAAAAAACACAATATTTTGCATAACAAATCTTGTAATATTTATTGATAATATACCAAGTTCCATCAAGATATATTTATTAATTTAAAAGTAATAGCTTGAAAATTGTATCAAACACAAAATGATTATAAAGCCAGTCCCAGAGACTAAGCCTGTGTTAAAAAAAAGTCACATATACAATCAACATAGATTCGTTATACAGTACAGTTCTTGAATTCTGTGTACACCAAAAGGTCTCCTCAAGAATAATTACTTCTTGTTACAAACTTTAGATATTGGCACTTTATTAACAACCCTATAATCTCGAGTGTGTCTAATATTTTTCACTATCTACAAATACATGAAGCTCAACAGGTCTTTCACTCACAATAATGAAAAGTCCAAAGCAATATTGCAACTTTATCAATGGGTGCTTCAGAACACAGGATACAAACATTATCAGTCTACAAAGAATTTTATTTCAACACATTAAGTCTATTTGTAAGTAATGAATGAGCTTATAAAAGTGAAACCTGTTAGTCCTAAAATTATGCAGATGTAGCTTAACACTGTTTCAGTGAAGAAATTCCTTCACTTTTAGAAGTATATTCTCTTCTCTAAATACATTTCACTTAGAAACAAAAGTGACATTTCTATATTTTTTGCCCTCCCAGAAAACTGATTTGCTGATTCCACACAAAATTCTATGTCCTGAACAATCTTAATGTTCCTACTGACTAGTGATAGTAGTGGATTTGTAAAGACAACACTGAGGTCTCTTCTCCCTGGTTTCACTCAATTTTATGCCACTAAAGATGGTTAGTTTATGTTTTCACTTCATGCTCTTTTTTAACAAAAAAAAAAAAATTTCTGTTGGTGCCTGGCACACCTTTACTACTTCATATAGCTGGAAGGTCTTGTCTTAGGCTCCATGCAGGTTGGCAGAAGTTTATCAACTGTAGTAATGTTATTAACGGAGTTACAAAATGTTATACAGGGTGTTCAGAAAGTCACTGTGCAGTTTTGTAATTATATGTCTATTCAGTCTATTTCAAGCCAGCAACTGACATCAGTGTTTAGAAACAAAATAAGAAGGATCCAAGCCAACAGGGGTCACTTTTAATATTGTTTATAATTGTTATTCATATTTACCTCCTGTATTCTATATTGAAACATGTCTGTTAATAAATATACAAGTGCACAGTGACTTTCTGAACACCCTGTACAAATGATCTTTTGATAGTTTATTTATTCTATTTACCTGATGACGATTTAAAACTTTCTCCATTTACAGTGTGTTTCAGTGGCGAGTTATGATTGTCACAATCTGTATTTTGTTCAAAGCATATATACAATCCAAAATGGTATGCAGTATTTGAAATATATAAAAGCACATTCTGCTGTCATTCGTAAGTCCAGGATTTGGAAACACACCTTAAAATGTGGCTTATGTTTTGTTGCACTGAACTTCTTCACCCATTTGTATCCATATTTTGAAGACCACAGGAGATTCAAAACATGTTTGTCCATATTTCAGAACATCATGTTACAAACCATTTGTTGGGTAAGAAAGCAACTGGGTAATGTAAACTAAATGTCATATCTCACTGAATATCTAGTGATTACTGTGATCAACAATTTGTTTTGAGATTTCTGAAAAAATTTAATATCTCATGTATAGTGAAAGAAATAAATGGCAAGGTTCATAGATAATTAAGATTATATTTTAAACTAATTTTTTTTAAAATAAATGATTAAGTTTTAACAAATGAAAAACTTAAATTTAAGTAAAGTGAAAATAAAGTATTTTTCAAATCTGTGCAACTTTTGTATAGGTAGTCTAATTATTCTAACCATTTCTCATAAGTATGTCAATGTGAAATAAAACCAATAACACAGAGTCAAAAGACACACTTCAGTATAAAATAACCACTCACTTGTATTCTGGTGTCTTCAGCTGCTAGGAAAGACCTAACTAGCTCTTGAACCAAATCATAAGCAAAGTTTTCATCTTCTACACTTAAATAAAAAAATGAAGACTTTTGGTTCTCACTCAATCTCCTCATTTCTAATCTAAAAACAAAACAAAAAAAGATAAACATTTATTTAAGTTTCAACTCAAACTTCTCTACTTCAAAATAATCTGTATTCCTATATGTATTCTTGAGACAGCTAATATGGATATTAGAACTTTAATTAACATAAAGCACAGAAGAATATTTTGGTCTTCTCATGTAATCTTCAGGTTAACAAAGAGAGAGTTTGCAACTGACTCTGCTTTATGTTAATTAAAGTTCTAATATCCATACCAGCTGTCTTCAGAATACATTTTTACTTGAAGTGTGTTTCTCATCTTCACGAATGTATTCCTATATATTACAAATAACTTATGAACTGTTGTTTAGAGATGCACATAAATTATTCATGCAAGTTAATGTAAAAAAAAAATAAAAAAATGAAGGGCTTTCCAACATCTTTTCTAAAACTTGTCATTTACTGGGATCTATTTTACTGATTTTAACAGATACACGAACTCCAATAAACTAAGTTTATTATATTTTGTAACAAAATAATTGCACTGAATACAATAAATAAACTGCAGTGAGTCCAATACAGCTAAAAAACAATAGAAACAGGTTACTGAATAAGTACTACTGAATTCTTCAGTCTTCATGTTCCCTTAATTATACTTTTTCAATTTCAGTGCAATAACAAGTGATATGAGCCTTGCATCTTTTTCCCTAAATACTGTTCTTTACCTGCAGTTTGCAACAAAAATCAACTTGTATTTATTGAACACATTACTTCAACTTGCCAAAAGGATTGCTTTTAAACCTGACTGACTGCTTAAACATAAAATACATCACCATGCAAAATAATTCAGTAAAATAGATTCAGTCATATTGTCATGAAAAACTTCCTTCACATTATTATGTACATAACCACTATTTTAGACTTTGTGATGTTTCTATATAATTGTATTTCATGACTGTTAAGCACTTTCTCATTTTATTATGGCAATTCCACCTAACAAAGAAATGGAAACTTTGTTAATCAAAACAACTTTGATATTTCTACATTGTGTTCAGTTGGTTGGTGTTTACTGGCACAAACCAACTAGACTATCTACACCAAACAAGCAGTAAAATAGGAAAAAGGAATGTCTTATAAAAGGCAAAAAAATAAATTAAATTAAAACAAAACAATGTCCAAAATTTGTACAAAAGATCTAAATAGAATTAAAAATGCAAATGGCCCATAAAAAGTTAAAGACATGAGGAAGTCGGACAGTGTTACCATTTCCAATGTCAAGGGTAAACCCATACTTAAGGCATATAGTAAATGGTGCCATCATTTTCTTTCACTCAAAATTCACGCAAGGGAAATAAAACAACACAATGATACAACACATTAAAATCTTACACATCAACTGCCAAGGAAATCTCAAAGACAAAAGGATAGAAATATACAACATAAACAAACATATAAACGCCAACATAATCATCGTTTCAGAAACACTTTGCACAGAAAACAAAACACCACAATCCCGGATTCATCTCACACAGCATACCTCACTCAGAAAACAACAGAGGTATAATAACTTACTTTAGTACAAAAATATCGCAAATAATCTCAATAGAAGATTCCTTCAAATCTGACATTAATGAGACCATTTTTTGTAATATCCACTTTAACAACCGGTTAACTATTCCGATTCTAGCCATATATTGCTCACCAACCAAAGACATCGACATTAACTTCCTTCAAAAATGTGTTAATCGTAAACCCAAACCAATTATTATTGGAGATTTTAATTCACCGCACACAGAATTAAGGGGTAACAGAGACACACGCAGAGGATCGTGCATAAAAAAAATTATCTCTAGCAATAAAATGCACTTAATTAATGACAATACACCTACACACTTCTCAGCCGCTAACGGCTCATACGATGTACTCGATTTCATCATTGCACCCAAGGACATGGTTAACAGAATATCTAACTTTAAAGTGCATGATGAAATCACCAGTGACCACTTCCCCATGTCATGTATGATTCACCCGCGCCACCCTGCTGTGGCGTACGTGACTCCTTCCGCATACACCTACACTGAAACAGACTGGCTCACTTTTAATGCCTCTCTGGACTCATACCTACCCCATCCAATCGAACATGTAAATAACAAAGCAGAACTAGACAACTATGTTGATCAAATTACAGAAGCCATAAAGAAAGCCATAAAAAACACAATTCCTAAATCAAAAAGAAAACAATCACTTATTCAATGGACTCTAACACCAGAAATTCACGCACTAATAATCAAACGCAGACAATTAAGACGAACACACTACATCACACGCGATCCACACATTAAAACAGAAATCAATAGAACAAATACAAAAATTAAACAAGAAATTAAAAAAGTCAGAGAAAACAATTGGCATAACTTCTGCAAAAACTTAGAAAAAACCAAGAACAATCCAAAAGAATTCTGGAAAAATTCAAGAGTATTGCTTCAGACAAAAACACAAATCACATGCTACAACACATCACACACAACAATAAAATCGCAAGGACGGACGAAGAGAAAGCTGACTTATTAGCTGACTATTACAAATCCGCTTTGAGCGATTTAAACTCAGTAGATTTCGACACACAACACCAACACCATGTCAACAACTACATAAATACAAACCAAGCTCCATTCTCACCAGGATTTCCCGGAGAGACACTAGAAGCATACTCAAATTCAATCAATAGAAAAATAACCATATCCGAACTAAAGATTAATATCAAAACTTGAAGAACACTTCCCCGGACATGACCAAATACCAAATATTATTCTCAAAAAAGTTCCACTCTCCTACTACAACACCTCACAAACATCATGAACATTTCACTAGCGACCGGGTATTACCCTGACACGTGGAAAAAGCCATCATAACAACGATCCCCAAGAAACAAACTAACAGAACAAATCCAGATAATTTCCGCCCCATCAGTCTGTTAAGCTGTCTTGGCAAACTGATGGAGAGAATTATCTCCAATCGTCTCCTCCATTTTGCGAATCAAACAACATCCTTCCAGAATCTCAAAATGCCTCCAGAAAAATAGACAAACAACAGATCACCTAACACGACTCACCGAATCAATCTACAAAGCTTACAACAACAATCAAGTAACCATCGGGGTATTCCTAGATGTCAAAAGCATTCGACAGCGTTTGGCACAACGCCATCAGATACAAACTAAATCACCTACAAATAAATCCTACGATAGTCAAATGGATTTCAAATTTTTTAACCAATAGAACAGCACAAGTAAAAGTCAATAAAACCATATCAAAATTATTTAATATAACGGCAGGAGTGCCCCAAGGATCAGTCCTCTCTCCACTTCTATACATAATTTTCGTCAGTGACATACCTTTTCCAAATCTAACATACACACACAATTCACAATACGCAGACGACATCGCAATCTGGAGCACCTCAAGAAACCCAGTAATGGCCATGTCTCGCGTACAAGAATCACTAAACAACGTCTCAACATGGAGCAACAAGTGGAGGGTCGTGTTAAATCCGACAAAAACACAAGCAATCACCTTCTATAGAAAACTAAAGAAGCAAAGAAAAATCTAGAAAAATAAAACTATCACTTGGAAACACAACCATTAACATGAGCAAAAACATCACATTCCTTGGCGTCACTTTCGACACAAAACTAACATGGAAAAAACACATAAACAATATACACTCATCAATCAGAAAAAGGATTTCATATCTAAAGACTATAACCGGTAAACAATCGAAATGCGCACCGAACACCATTATACAAATATACAAGGCTTACATCCGTCCACTAATAGAGTACGGATGTCAAGTAACATACAATATGTCAAACAACACACTCCAAAAAATCCAAGTACAACAAAACAAAATATTAAAATCCGCATTCAGTTTACCATCTTTTACGCCAACAAATTATCTACACCAAATTAGTAATTTACCAACTATAAGAGATAGAATAACAGAACTTTCTCTCAAATATTATCTAAAAGCAGAAAATAGAAACAAACTAACGGCATCACTACACAAATTATCAAGTGCACCAACAAAATACATATCACCTTACAACATATTTCAAGAATCACAATCCACTCAACAAAGAATCTAAATAAATAAAATCTATGTTATTAACATGAATTCCTTTTTTTTCAGGTACAGGGCACACGACAGGCAAAACTTTCGGCGCCTGTCGTGTGAAAGTGGTTTTCTCGGGCACTCCCGTTTCCCCACATCAAAATCTTCAGACATTGGATTTCTAGATCCCAACCTAGGCAACCTTTTGCCAGACCCAGAATCGGGCCGTTTGATTTGATCTGAATTTGAATGAATTACATTCACGTTCACATCTGCCCAACTTTTTTTTTCGGGACAGGTCCCGGCCTTTCTTTCCACTGCTGCCTTTGCCTCCACCCAAAAAGTCAAGAATAATAACGATAATTAATTTATTAAAATAATAATAATAAAAAAAACCACCACTTAATCTTAATAACAATCCACGAAAGGGGACGAAGAGGAACTACAAAGTTCCTGAACACCCCAGTTGGAGAGAGAACTCTTCTGATTTCTCTCTCTCTAAACTGAACACCTGCCACGGTAGTTTAGTTAGTTAGTGCCATCATTACAATCATAAGTTTGGTTTATTGTGACTTGAGTGTTACAAAGGCCACAAATTGGTGGCTCAGTCGCAGATGAAAGAAAATAATGAGTTAAAAAGCTGTGACCAATGCATAACCTAGTAAGGACAACTTCCCCTCTCAATCATTTGGAGAAAACCTTGGCAGGTTGTACAGAGACACCGTACTTTAAACCATATGCATAAATAGGAATAGAAGAATGGTTTGAAAGATATTTAGTAAAGAGATAGTACATTCAATTGGAAATATCTGCCTTCCTCAGATGACTCAAAGAAAGATAAACAAGTGGGAATGATAATAAGCTATTGCAGTATGGGCTGATCAGTGGAAACAGCAATGACATCCAATGGCACACCCAATTCTACCAGTGCACCTGAATATGAAGGCTAAAAAAGAAGAGTGGCAGACTGTCTATTCTAAAAGAGCACAGCTCACTGAGGAAGATAGAACCTCAAGGGAATGCTGTGGTAAGGATTAAAGTTTAATAGCATATTGCCAGAAGCAGGGCTGAAAAACCTGGACCTGGGCAATCACTGGAAAGAATGGTGGGAACAGAGTGAGGAGTAGACACTGACTTGCCAATTCACTTATCCAAAGAGGGCAAAATACTCTTCACATTGTTGGAAAATAAATCTTTCTGCACTCGCACTGCAGCAGTGGTACATAGTGCAGAAGCATATGTCTGAAATGGAGTTGGGGAAAAATAATTTCTGAGTTTCAAGCTAAATGTTGTCAACTGTTTTAAAACACTGTACCTCTTTCTCCTCCACCCACCTAAGACAAGGACAAAAGTAAAAGAGGTGACAACCACTACTTTTAATGCAATGTGGTTCCAGTTTGTACTCATATGCATTGTGGTCTTTGCCACCACAAAAAAGTGCACGTCAAAGAACTACGATGTGATGTCTTTGAAATCAAAACTGCTGGCACTGAAAAAATCAGAGAGGGTTAGGAATATACCCACACCTTACAATTCAGGTAGATGTCAAGGCAGACAGATGTAACAATTTAAATGTCAAAATTACGACACTGGTTGGCAGCATAATTCTGTCCTTGCAAGTGAAGAAATGGCTGCACAACAGAAACTCCTTGGTTGGGGAAACAAGCAAGAATCTCCAACTCAGGAATGTTCTTCAAATTACTCTCAACAATTACTCCTTGTAAAGAATTCACAGTAGCAAGGGGGGAGTAACATCAATGGGTATATCCCCAATGGCCTTAAAATTCAGGAGGTGTTCACTGTGTTTTGGGGTTGATATTTCCACAAAGATGTCCCCAAAACATAGCTTCTTGATGGACTTGGGAAAGCCAATATTCCACTTTAATCCCTTTTAAATGAAAAAGGGAGACATATGCCCTAAGGATTAATCAGATAAAGAATGAAGGATTAAAAATTGTGCTACAAGATCTGATGGTTGTGGTGATTTTCAAGGATTATGGAATTCATAAGAGTGAGAGGAAGATTTACTACCCATTGACCCTGCCCACAATGGAGTCCTATGAGGCTACACGTTACAATGCTAAACAAGGACATTGCAGCTACACCAGGGTTTCATGAACATCATACCCGAACACCAACATCTGACACAATGTCCACAACACCTGTTGAAAACGTCCAAAACTGGTTCTCAGGTTAATCCTGGAAGGGGTCACCACAAGGCCACCCATCTACAGAAAGTAAACTAAAAATATGGAACCTTTCCTGGTAAGACCCTTACCACACAAAAGAATCACACCAAGCACATAGTGTTCAGCCTTTAAATTTTCTTATACAATAATATCTATTATTTAAAACACAATCCATGAGTTAGGGAAACATTTATGGTGGGTTCATCCTTCTCTCAAAGTCTAAGAGTACAATACAAGATTTGGTTCTTCTGTTCTGTAAAGCCATTTTCTTTGCACTAGGGAGGGGACACTATACTTTACTTGTTGATTTAAGATAACTAAATGTGAGGGATGCAAAAAGAAAACACTTTTACTATTTTGTGCAAGAGGAACAAAATCCAGCCAACTGTCAAAAAAAGGACAGAGTGACACACATGTAGCTTATTAGATTTAGGGCATGTATCTGACTTTACTTTACATGCATGCTTTTGAATCACATGTCAAAGTTAATTTCATTATTAGTATAGATGTATATGTAGATTTTACTAAGTAATAACAATAAACACATCCAACTTTTTTGTTACTGATCATGTTTTTATTAACCAGGAAATCACTGCTCATGGTCCTGCAAACAGTTGTGGATTAATGTTATAAAAAATAGCCCTAGTCATTCTTATTCCTCATATCAACTTCATTTAAGGTGGGTGTAGTGTTTTGTGTCCGTGACTGTGCTGTGCACATTGGAGGAGACACACTCCACTTCAGAGGTGCTACCTGGAAGGGCTGCAGCAGTTGTCACAAGTTGGTGAATTAGTGAAGAGAAATGTGTGATTTTATAAATGAGAACAGAATGTGATTATATGTAGTTCTTATTGGTGTCTTTTATCACTTCCTTCAGCTGGACAGAAGATTCATCAATATCAAGGCTGTACTATTTTGATGATCTCTATTCCACTCTTTTAAATTAATAATTTTTTACAAATATTATTCATTGAATACGACTTTAATAGTATCTGTTCTTCACTGTATAAATAAAAGCATAAATATTCTTCACTTCAAAAAATGCAAAAGGATCAACCAGAAAGTGTTCTGGACTTGGAAGGATGTAAATAGGCCTTTACAGTTACAACATATCAAGAGTGTTCTTGAAAATGAAAGAACCTACAACATCAAATTACTATGAAAGTGGTAAATTCAAAAGGACACAATCCTGATGAAAATAATTTTGAGTTTGAACACCTTTGGTAGACCTGTAACATTGCATCACCATGAAAGTTTTCTCAGCTCTAAATGTTACAAGACCTGTAATATTAGGTAGTCATAAAAGTGTTTTTGGTTCTAAACGATGCAAAAAGACCTGTAATAGTCATGAAAGTGTTCTTGGTTCTAAATGATGTAACAAGACCTATAATGTCAAATAGTCATGAAATTATTTTTGGTTCTAAAATAATTATTTTACAGATAATAAAATAATGATATTACAGATATCAGATAGTCATGAAAAGGTCATTGCCCTTGAAAGAAGCAGCAGGCTCTTCATTATTATATCTTCATGGAACTTTCCTTGGCTCAGAAAGTTGTAATGGGACTTGTAATGTTATGATTTCATTAAAGTGCTTTTGAATTTAACCCTCTCATCATGAATTCAGTTAAAATGACCAAACACATGACCTCTTTGTACTCATTTCAAGTCTTAAGAAAACTTGGTAGTCTTTCAGTTAACATTACAAGTCTTTCACACACAACAAAATCATATTTTTTGAAGTATTTTTAACAAACTACAATAAAGGTTTGTCTGTAAATATATAATGTATTTGTTTTGAGGATGCAGTGTGTAAAGATTAAAAATATTTTTTTTCTCCTCCAAAAAAGTTTCAGTATTCCTTTGTGCAATTTATAAAACCACTTAAATACATTTCAAATGTTTTTCCCAGAAAACTTCATATTTCACCTTTCATTTTCTCTACCCTATCTTAAAACCAGATCAGTCAGTTCGATTAATCTCCTAACCACCATTAAATAAAACTAAATTACCCTCTTTTATTCTTAGAATTGTAACATGAAACTACTTTTGTTTATCTGATGTAGTTTTAAGCTCATAATAGTGCACATACATTTATAATCAAATTTTGTTTTCTTGCACTTTGAACCTTTTCTAGCTACTATCTGTGCCATTATAAGGTTTAAATCACTTGGAGCACATGCAGTTCATTTGGGTGCCTTGTGAAACACTTTTATCATATTATTTATTTTATCTAATTTAGTCTTTACTAACCTAAAAAGATCCCTACTTTTATATTTTAGTTACTTTTATAATAATAAATAACAAACAAACATGAAAATCAAGAAATAAAGTATTTACCAAAACTTCTTGTTTCTTGCTGTTGATTGTCAGTGAAACTTAAGCCTGTTTTTTATACTAATGGTAGTAATGCACTAAACAATTATTATTTATTTAAATAATATACTGAAGATCACAGATTAACTATGCGACAAGAGACTTTACAATTTTATCCAAGCTAGTCATTGTGATTCCTGTGGGAACCAAAGTTGTATTATAAGTGAAATTCATGCCAACCTAATCAAAACATAATTTAACACATCAATTGACAAAAGAAAAGCTTGACTTTCTACTATCTACAAGTAATATGTAATTAAATGTAAGAGAGAATTAGTAACAAATTCTGAAAAGGAGGATGTGACAGATGGCAAGGGAGGATCTGATTTTCTATTTGATAGCTCTGTAACCAAATAAAATTGAAAGTAGCAACAATCACAGTTAGTGAGAGATTTGTTTTAGAATTTCGCACAAAGCTACTTGAGGGCTATCTGTGCTAGCCATCCCTAATTTAGCAGTGTAAGACTAGAGGGAAGGCAGCTAGTCATCGTCACCCACTGCCAACTCTTGGGCTACTCTTTTACCAACGAATAGTGGGATTGACTGTCACATTATAACGCCCCCACGGCTGAAAGGGCGAGCATGTTTGGTGCGAATGGGATGCGAACCCACGACCCTCAGATTACTGAGAGTGCACGCCTTAACACGCTTGGCCATGCCGAGCCGTTAGTGAGAGAAACAACAATTTTATAGTAAGTACTTTAAGCTTAATTTTGTACTTTTTCAAGGGGTGGTGGGTAAAACAGAGAAGAGAAGGAAGAATACTTAGGGAAAATTCAGGATGTTTTTAATATTACCTTGTAGAATTAAGAACTTAAAACTTACATACTATTAAAATATGGATTACTAGTCAAGTTCTTATGTTATAATAATTGTTGTATCATAAACAAAAAGCAGTTTAGTAAAAGTTTGAATGTAAGACACTAAAACTTTGTATCATGTGCAGTAAAGGACACCAGGAGTGAAATAGGGTCGATTTATATGACCAACCATGTGACCTCTTTGTACTTGTTTAAAATCTTTTTAGATTAAATACTTTTAACTTTCAATATAGTGTGTATATCTTCACAAAATATGGCAGTGTTTAATTTTATATTGTAAGTCTTTAACATACAAATATATCATATTTTTAGAAGTATTTCAAATAAAATAAAATAAATATTTGTCCATAAGTATATTGAGTATTTTTTTATTTTTAAAGTCCGTGTGTCAAGTAATTTTCACATCTAAATTAAAAATACTTTTCCTTATCTCAAAGTCTCAACATTCCTTTATTTAATCCCTAAGACTTCCTAAATACATTTGAAACTGTTTCTTTTAACAAAATTTGATAATATATGTATATTATTTCTCTAACCCACTTCAAAATGAGATTGGTAATTACGATTAACTGTGCAACCATAAAAATAAAATAAAATCTGAATTACCTACTTTAATTTCTATAATGACTTCGTATAGTAATATAACAACCCATTTGTTTATCCTAATTAGCTTTAGGTTTGTAACAATATGCATTTATTTATATTTAAATTTAATTGTTTTATTGATTTTGAGACATGACTTACTACTCTCTGGATGCTTATAAGTTGTAAATAACTCCGGGAATGTGCAGCTCCATTATGCTATTGAATTACATTACCAACGAGCTACTAAAGCTAGTAAAAGCAGCTTACATGTGAACCTCAAGAAGCATCTTTATTTTATTATACATAAAAATAACCATGAAAAACAAGAAATAAAATACATCACAAATATTTTTTTGTTTGCTCTCGGTTGTTAAAGAGAGTTAACCCTAATTTTTGTATACTATTTATTCATTGTATTGCAATTAATGAGTTTTATTTAATTAAATACTACTCCAAACAATATAAACTAATAACATGCAAAAAAGTATACAAATTCCATTACCCTCAAAATTTTTCTGGCTTTCTGACTAGAACAATGGTCATTACAAATTAATCCAAGCTAGTCATTAAATTTCTTAGAGGAACATTGTTCATACTCTGAGAGAAACTGACATTTAACTGTTCAGAATAGAATGTTATACAACACGGCATTTGATAGATGAAAACCTTGAGTGTCTGCTGGTTATAGGTAATATATAATTAAATGTATGAGTGAACTAGTAATGAATTATGAAAGAAAAGATGTGATGGGTGGGTGTGGCAGAATGGGTCTGATTTTATATTTGATAACTCTGTAACCAAACAACGTTGAGGACTATAATAAAAGTGGTTTACCTGAGCAATGACAATTTTATGGAGAATAGTTTATGTACAATTTCATACTTTTTTAAAGGATGATGACAGGATAGGGAAAATTCTGTATTTTTCAAATATTACCTTATAGAGTTAAGAACTTAAAACTTATATGCTATTAAAATATAGATTATTAGCTAATATTTTATGCTATTCTAATTGGTATAACATAACCATAAAGTTATTTAATAAACATTTTAATGTGTGACACTAAACCCTCGTGTTATGCACTGTAAAAATATCTCAGTGGATAGGGTAAAAGGATGCAATGGGATACATAGCATCATATCCTCATTAAAATGTTTTTTGCTCTGAAAGATGCAGTAGGGTTTATATTATTACATCTTCATGAAATTGTTTGTGGCTCAGAAAAATGTAAGAGGAACTTTGTTCTAAAGGATGCAACAGGACCTGTAAATCAGATCTTTGCGAGTGTATTTGACTCTGAAAGATGTAAAAGGTCCTCTAACATTAATAGAGAGTGAGAGTGCTCTTTACTTTCAAGTATGTGACAAGAATTGTTTACCTCACCATGATTCTGAACAATCATCAGATCAACAGGAAATTGCTCTTTACTATAAAAAATTTAATATAATATCTAGCATTAAATTTTTAAGCAATCGTACACTGCTCTAAAGTGCAGATCTGTTATTAATTCATACCAACTATCAGTTAAATGCTCTTTTATTAGATATAAAAAAATGTTTGTACAGAATTGCTCTATCATAGAAGAAAGAGAGAATATTAAACATTTATCTTATAAAGATATAACAGAATATGATCCTCAAAGGTAAAGTGCACTAGTAGATGTATCATCAATATTATATTTTCATAATGTGTATTACTAAAAGTGTTTTAGTACAAAAAAACATTAATATATTTATGAAAGCTTTAACTGCACCTACAAAAATGTTGATCTTTATTTGTGTCTCTAACACAGATGCTTTGTTTTTGTTTTAAGATATTCACAGAAACTTATTCATTGGCCATCTGCACTAGACACCCACAATTTTTTAACTGACAATTTTGAGGAAAAACAACTAGTTATCAAAATCCACTGCCAACTCTTGTCTGACTACTCAGTATGATTTGGTTGTCATGCTTACAATGCATGCACAGCCTCAAAGTGTAAAGCATGATTTTTATTTCTAGTAATAAATGGTGGACAGGCATATGAAAAAGTCAAGCATATTAACCAGTAATCTAAAGTTGTAAAAAAGAATAACATAAATAAATATGAACTTCATACATACCTGTTTTCAACAACTAAAAAGTGGAATATAGTAGCAACTCCTTGTGGGTGAAACTGAAGAAGGGGCAGTAAAGCAGTCATCACCTGGTTAAGAAGGGATCCAAGAGATTGCAATTCCACACTGACACAAAGAAACAAAAGGTTAAATTCTGTATTATATAATTTTTTAATGATTAGTCATACTTTCATATGCCTGAACATGCAACTATGACCAAATCCCTAAAACCATGATATTTTATGAAAACTGAAATTAGGATGCCATATTATAAATATGCTAATAAAAAACTAAAACAAAAACATAAACATGTAATGCACATAAACAGCACTTATGAAAACCAGATTTTGAGTGAGAACTGATAACAAAAATGGACAATTTCTATTTTGGTCCTAAAATATGTTATAGATTCTTAACTTTTAACTCTTTCAACATGGGCTCGGTCAATTTGACCAACCATGTGACCTCTTTGTACTCATTTAAAATCTCTTTTGACATAATACTTCTAACCTTAAATAATAGTGTGCATATCTTCCCATAGTTTGGCAGTTTTCAGTTAATGTTATAAGTGTTACACAAACAAGAAAAATATTTTTAGTGAAGTATTTTCAATAAACTAGAGTAAAGATTTGTCAGTGAATATATGGATCACTCCATTTGCAAAGTAATTTTTATGTTGAGATTAAAAATACTTTTCTCAATCTCAAAAATTCCAAATTTCCTTTGTGTCATCCCCAAAACCTTTTATAGACATTTTAAATGTTTGTTTCCAGTAACTATTTACATTTCATCTGTTATTTTCTCTACCCTAACTCAAAATGCGATCAGTCATTTTGGCTGACCTGGTAACTGTAAATAAAAACCTGAAATTTACATATACCTGTTAAGAACAGAATGTAATATATCATTTGACACATAAAAACCTTAATTTCCTATTGTTTATAGGTAGTATGTAGTTAAATGTACAAGAGAACTATTAACATATCTTGAAAGAGAGGGTGTGACAGGTAGGTGTGGTAAAGGGGTTTTCTATTTATATCTCTGTTATCATGCAAAATTGAAGACAATAAAAATATGGTTTGCCTGAGCAATAACAATTGTATAGTGAGTAACGAATGTTTAATTTCTTAATTTTTCAAAGAATTGTGAAAAAAATAAAGATGACAAGATACTTAGCAAAAATACATAATGTGTGTCATACTAAGGGAAATTCAGAATTTGAGTTAACATTGTCTTGTAAAAGTAGGAGCTTAAAACGTATACTGTTAAAGCATGGATTATTAGCTAAGCTTATATGCTACATTAATTGGTACAACATAAACAAAAATTAGTTTAATAAAATATTGAATGTAAGACACTAAAACTTTGTGTCATGGTCAGTGAAGAATACATGGGTCAAATGAGTTAATAGTTACTGAAGAGATGAGATAGACAGATGGAATCTTACCTTCACATTATGACAACGAGATAAGTAGACTGATCCTAACCTTCATACATAACTAAAAGACAGATTTTTTACATTTAAGATCGCCAGGAAAGTTTACAGATTTCAACCACTACAAATCATTCAACTTCAGTAAATTAACTTCAGACATTGAATATCTTTGTTGATAAAAAGTCAGCTTGTAAGCAGTGTCAAGCCATCCAAAAATAAACAACTGGCTAGCTTAAGCAAAGTGTAACAATATCAACTCAAAATTAATTTGCTTGTCATGGACCTGGACTGTCAATACAATATTCAGTTCTAGACAGATAGAAAAGTCAGTATAGTTTATAAGTTTTTAAAAATTCTTGTATATTGACTAATATTTGCAATACTACTATCACAAACCGTAGTTATTGTTTTTGTTGTTGTTTGTATATTAAAATATATTTGTGTTAAGAAAATTGTGTGTATCAATTTTGTTAGCAAATATCATAAATTTGATACATATCAAAATTCAATTAACTTCTAAATTAAAATTTCACATGAGAAATCCTTATAACATCTAGTTAGCTTTATCAAATGTTTCTTAAGAAGAAATATTTTATTTCATGTCCATTAACGAATTTCTACATGGATTCAGTCGATTTGACCAATTTCGTAATCACCATATAAAAATACAAAACCAATATAAATTATGCTTTTTTTTTACTCAAGAATGACTACAGATTACAAAACATAAATGTTTAGACACAACTGCTTAAATCTCATGACATTATACATTTATATAGATTTACTATTTTCATAATATTGACTTTTCAGCCTGTTTGGCTAACAATTCAGAAGTTACAATGCCACAGTGCATGTTTGCTAATGTTAATGTATCCAATAATATAAAACTGACCTTTAGGTTTTACAAAGTGACCTATATCATCTGCATTTTAGTGGACTAGTATTTGGTAAAATACAGTCATATACAATTATTATAAATTGTATATTTATATAGAACATTACTATTTAAAAAACAAATTTTCTTAAACTAATTTATCTCAAAATGTAGAGCAGTAAATAACAAAGTAAGCAAACAATTATCAGTTTTAGTTACAACCTATGTCCTCATTGCTGTTTGTCTTAGCTTGCTAAGCCTTCAGAAATGTCCCATGTGGAGGTTATGAAACAAAATTTTCTTTTTGATATTTTATATGTACATTAGAACAATCAAACAGTTATAAATTACTATACTGATAACATAGAATTCCATTATAATTTATCAAGTTTAAAAACTAAACTGTATTTGTATGAAATAAAACAGGAAATCTAGAACAGGCTAAAGACTCAAATTAGCAGCATGAAGGTTTGTTTCGAAAGAAAGAGAGGACACCATCACATTTGAAAATGGCTAGGAAAATCATTAAAAAAATATTCTGAGCTTCTGATTGTTTTTTCAGATCATATATAGAAGTAAATGTATATACAAGACCATTTCTCAAAATGAAAAGATACGATTCAACAAATATTGTTATAGTTTAGAAAATTAAAAGGATAAAAGTGTTTTTTTTTTTTATTTCAGCTTATCCATTTGAGTTCCTAGTTGGTACATCTACAGACGTTGTGTTTTTTACATCACAAGCATTTAATTTGAACCAGTGCTACATTCAACACAACACAAAACATATAAAAATTGAAGTTTTGGTGTATTTGTTTAATACTTACTTTTAAACTACAAAATTAAATACTGTATAATATCAAAATTTGAATTATAATCTACAGTTTGATACCAGAAATAGAGATAAATTCATAAAACTGTATTTCAATAAAATTTTGAATGCAACTTAATAAATGTAATAACATGGCCTTTGACATGTGACCCATCTGAAAAGGGTTAATAAAAGTCATATTATTCCCTGCACAATGCAATGCAATACTGACTAATCACGAGTACACACTCCCAATAGATGTGAAAGATAAGTCTACAAAGATCATAAACACTTAAGACAACAAACCACATCAAATCAAAGTAGAAGTTATTAAAGAAATATTTATAAAATATTAGACACAATGAAAGAATATTATTTTCAAAATTGTTTTTTAGAGTTTTCTACACTTTTACCATTTTCAAGACCCTATGGAATCAATAAAATTATAAAAAAATGTGTTTAAGTTAAGAAATTTCATTAGATAAGTAGATTAATTAAAAGTTACTTTTCTTGCAATTGCAAAGTAAAGAAAATATACTTATGAACAAAAGTGTTCCAGGCTTGAGTACAAATTTGAGGGAAATCTTCCTCAGTAAAATGAATAGCTATCTTTAGAGTAGCCATCACTTTCATCCTCACTGCAGTAATGTGCTTTGGACCCATTAGCTCCATAATAGAATTTAAACTTCCTAATGCCTAAAATAAATGAGAAAATTAGTTTTAGATATAAAAGTTCTCTTTATGTATTTAATGAATTTTGAGCAGTTGTAAAGTTCTAGATTTTTTGTTTTATGAAAAAAAAGTGTCCAGGTTTTAAACATGAAAACTCAAATATATACTACCAAAAATTAAGCACATAAGTGTCATACAGTGACACTGGTAAAACTTCTTACGTTTGTTTAAAATAAACCTGTCCAACAACAGTAATTAAATGAAATTTCTGATGATATAAAGATAGGGATGTTGCAGCTACAGTTTACATTTTAAAACTCGATACACTTAAGAGAAACTGCTACAATCTCTATACAGAATAACAAACATTTCATGTTTGCAAAACTACAAAAAATTCATTGATGTTGTATCACTAAGTTTAATACTAGCAAGTCAGTTCTTTAAAAACCTTAGAAACCAACAAAATTTCTTAATATTTCATTAATGTCCACAATTAGTTAAACAGGATGGAATACAATTATGTAACTACTCAAAATATTGTCCAATATTTGGATGTGTTGTTCCTACAGGCAAGCTTATCAATCCTTGTATTTAATGTATTTAGAGGTAGGAAATAATTAAATGTAAGCCTAATACTACAATATGAAGCTGATTGGTTCCATATATAAAGCACAAACCATATTCAAGAAACACTTCTATGGGTAAATGGTACATACCAGAGTACTGACCATTAGTGACAAAACATGCACCATACTCTAATTAACTCTAAAAATAACATATCCAAATATCCTACAAAATTAAACTATATTTTCTGTGAATAGATAACTGTGTTCCATTCAGTATTAAGTCTATAATTTTTTTTCCTATGATAAATTCATGGGAGGATAACGATGAAGAAAGAGCTCGTTCTTTTATTGGAGCTAAGATGGTTAACTTCATCACCTTCATCCAGCATGATCAACTCTAGTTCTTATAACGTACAACCTATAGTTACTATTTTGGATGATTACATCAGTTTCAACAATTCTTAGGATAAATGATACATAACTGGAACAGCACCTTACTAACATACAGACTTTTACTTTCAACCATAAGAGCTTTGTCCAACTGTATGAGTCAAATAATGGGATTCACGGTTACTTTCATAACAAACTCACAACTGAAAGCATGAAGAATGTTCAGTAGCATTATATGTCAAACCCTGGACCCTACAAGCTAACCACTGGGCAATGCCAAGCCTGTATTATTCATACAGGGAGTCTTTGCTCTTTCATAAATATTTATTTACATAAATTTCACTTTCATATTTTCAATATGACTTTAAGATTATAAAGTTTTTTTTTACTAAATAATGATAACAATAGTTTAACTTAGAAAACCAATCATAAACAAACATGTTTTTTTTACTAACTAATGATAACAATAGTTTAACTTAGAAAACCAATCATAAACAAACATGTTTTTTTATACTAAATAATGATAACAATAGTTTAACTTAGAAAACCAATAATAAACAAACATGTGATATACATAGAATTTTATGGAACTGATTTTACTTTCTTTTAAGATAAATAAAATAAAATATACAAATGAATCACAAAACTTTCAAGCAATAAATTTAAATTTCCTAATTATCATGTAATAAAACACCTACTAGTTTCTTTTCCTCTAATGGAAAATTTGCATTAAGCAACTGGGAATCAAAGAAAGCAAGAAAACCCAAAAGTCGTGGCTGTAAAAATTTGGCCTATGGATTAAAATAAAGCAATCAATTAAAGGTTATAATAACTTTTTACTGATTTAAAAATGAATTTCAATTCCTCTTCACAAAAGTTATAACAAATACCAACTTATTTTATTAATGAAGCTATTTGCTCTGGTTATGTTTCTTACTCTACTTTTAGTTGTGTTGTAAAATTATACCTGGTACTTATTTCCTACATATACAATATTACAATAATTGCTGTAATATAATGTTTAAGTATATAATTCTTAGGTAAATATACTTCTGACAACTTTAATTTTCATAAAGATTGCGAGCTCACAATTCCCGTAGCTTGTAATTATTAAAATTGCTTTATTTGAAAGCATGTCCATATTACAGTTACGAGAAGTCTGTTTGTGGCCCCTGACTCAAAAAGTTTGTGCACCACTGCTGTAAATACTTTACTCTGAACAATGCTAAACTTATGTTATGTTAACTTATAATTTCCTTGTATAAATACCAGAATTTTAAAGTCAGATACAAGTAACTGACCAATATGACTCATCAAGAGTAAATAACTGACAAATTTTACTCAGAAACAATCATTTGGAATTTTTCTGGATACTTCAAGTCTCAAGTTTTTGAGAAATATTAATATTCAAGGTGATTCTCAATTCACACTTTATTCAGCCAGCCTTTTAAATTTATTACTTTCCATACATGGCTGCATGCTTTTAATATATTCTGCATAATGTACTGTATTAAAAAAAGTGCAAATATTTTAGTTTATAATGTAAAGATTTAAAACAAAATTGTCATCAAAGTACACTAGATGTGAATTCTCCTAGATGTTTCATTTTTTTAACGTTTTCAAAGATTTAGAAAAGTTTCTTACACACCAAACATTCACAAATACTTTTTTTTAATTTATATTAATTAGATGAAGTTCTAAAACTTAGGTTTCTTTTAAATATTTAAGTAGTTTTACTTATTCAATTAGCTCTCAGGAAATTAGAATTTTACTAAAAGTAAATATATTAAACAAGTGGTTATTACTGATACTTCTTCACTTAATATTAACAATTCCATTTACTTTGAATGGCCATAATGTTTATTTTAACTAACAATTCAACATTAACTGTCCACAAAAAGGAGATACAGGGAAAAATCTCAGTCAAGATGCTACCAAAAGAAATTCCAACTAAACTTATAATAGTTTGATACAGCATGTCAGTTTTTATTTATCTTTATTGAGATATTTGCCCAAAATTTACATTTTACAGCACAGAATCAGATTTTTTATTTGTTGTAGATATGTAATGCAACTTTTTAAGTATTTCAAATTTCAACTGTAGCCATTACTATATCTTCTGGTTTTGTAATAGGCTTTGTTCCATCATAACTTTCATCTTTCCATGCCAACATTGCAAGTCCACTAAAGACTTGTTCATAGTGAGTGCTGATGTGAAGAAGTAATTCATTATGTATTCTCTGGTAATCACATCTCAACAAGCTGCCTATCTCAATATTAGTCTCAGTCTAAAAATAAGAAATTCTGTTATAATCAAAGTCAGTTTAAATTAGATTTTATTAAATTAATACCATATATCTCACAGAGGTGCAAGTTTTACAAAAATCTACTGAAGCGAATCCCATGCTTTCCCATATAATAATATGTGAAAAAAACAACCGAGACTTTAATTCTAAGTATTTAATTAATTGAGTCAAAAATGTAAATAATGTATGGAACTGCAGATATAAAATAACATACAGTATTGAGAGACTACAAACTTTGACCTTCCTTCTCCCATAAACATCTTACTTCTAAACACTGTCATACGAATTAAATTTGCCAAATACCAGTATTATGTTAAAAGTGTATTAGTATTGTTTGTTTTTAATAAAGTGCTGTATAAATACACAATTATATGGCTAAGTAATAGCAAATATAAGCCAAAGTTGAATGCAAGTAGTACTTACCTGAACATAGGTGAGTGCTTTTTCCATTTCTTCTTTAGAGCAGTGACGAACAAGGTATGAAAATATGTATTTAAAATGGTTCATTAAGAGTTCTTGCTTCTGTATTCTCATCTGTTTGGCCAGTACTTTCAGCAACATTGAAGCTTCAGGAGAAGCTTTAGTAGCAAGTGGAGGCAACATGTAGCGTAAAGTGCTCTATTATTCAAAAGCAACATGGATGTACAAGTGATTTCTAACAGTGATAACAATGTATATATTTCAGTTTTAAAACTACATATACAGCCTTTCCCATTTTAAACCAAAGACTAACATACATATTTATGTGCTTGTTTTACACTTTCAATAAACAATACATTATAAACATGAGCTACTAAATACTTTGATCTTTACCTATGTAACAGGTAAAAAAATATATGTATTTTAAATATGTATTTAATATAAAATAAAAATAATATATAATATAATATAAAATATGTATTTTAAAGTGATAAGTACTTTTTTATGCTTGAACATACAGAAGCTAAGGTTTCAGTAAATTAAAAGAATTCTAAACTTAATGTACAGTATTGTGAAAAAATAGAACTATTAAACAAATAAAAGTAATAAATTGGTAGCAATTTACTGAATTAAATATTTTATGATTATAATAAACTACAGGGTACTTATTGATTATCCTATTCAAGTATCAGTTGAACAAATGTATTTGTACATAATGTTTACTTTGTGTTAATTAATACAACTTCTAAATTTGAGAATGGAATATCATTAGGCAATGTTTTGAAAATATTCTGAATTGAATCTCACTAAAAATTGAAAATCTATAATTAATTTCTACCCTTTTTCTCATTATATATTTATTAGTAAAGTCAAAGTTTGATATATGTAATTGAAAGTGAATCGTTAAAAACTTGGAGTAAAAAAAACTAAAAGAGCCAAAGCAGGAAAGCATGCATTAATTATAAAGAGCATTGTACATACTAGTGAGCAAACAAATTTAGTCTGTCTGAAACACTTTACACATCAGCTACGTTCTGTCAAAAAAATATTAAGAAAACTATAATACACACTGTAAAACAAAATAGTAATGCTGATGAAAAAACAAGAAATGAAAAAATAATGGTAATACACTTGAAAAGGAAAAAAACTTATTATTAACTAGCCACAGAGCATCTATAACATTAACACTTTTATTTATTTGTGTGGAACTTTTCTCAGAAATTTCTTGAATGACAGCTACAAATTGCATCTCATTGTATGTTGGTTTTTAATTTAGACTAACCTTACCTGTTATTTTGCTTACTCAAACTTTTTAATGAAATGACTATGGTATATGATAGCACAATGTCATTGTCACAATTGGACTTCAATTTCAACTTGTGTAAGCTATTTCACACAAACAAAACTTAACCAGTGTGCAATTTCCTAAATGAATGAATATTAAACTAAATACAATTTCCACAAGTATTCTTGACTTATCTAAGTCTAAAATCAGCATACACAGTTTATTCAAAATGACATGCTTATCTCTTCATAAACATGCATTCAAAAGTTTCTACACACTCAACTAAGTTTGTCTCCATTACAACTTTACATTTACTTTACTTTGCAATAATTTGACTTTGGTTTGTAAGAGAGATTGATATAGACACCTCTTAGCTACATTTTTTATGAGTTGTTTTTTTTGCAACTCAAAAAACTCTGTCATATAATAAACTCTGATAACTGTTTCATACTATGTACACTAACATAAATATCATTGTTTTCTTGTTTACTTTATTATACAATGTTATATCTATGAATTTATTTATCTAAACCATAACGCTTGCAAAAGAATTAACTTAAATGAGATGCATGAAAATGATGGAATAAGAAAAATTCAAGCAAAGAGCACAAAAACTACCACAAATGTTTCGGGGATCTTGGGATCTTGACTTGTTTTATTCTAAAACTATAAAAACACATGCAGTGGTAAAAATATTCTAAATTTTCAGCAGGACACATGTCCTGCGGGACAGTGAAACTTGCCAGACATTTGAAGTTTAGCAAGACACCTCAAAATTGTCACCAGACATTACCGAAAACAAGAAATCAAGTAGAGACAATTATTATATAAAACAGAATCATTTTATTTATGGCACTGAAACATTATTTCAAAGCAAGTGGCATCAAGCCTTGTATCTATTAAAAATGACACATCAATCAAACTGGTAGATTTAGTCATCCAGCACTAAAACATCAGCTGATGTAGACTCAGTATCTCTTATTGTCTCTACGTGTGTGAGTTTCATGTGGACTCACAAATTGTCTGGTTTTTTACTGTCCTTCCACCAAAATTCTACAGACTTGCACAGTAATTCTGTGCTTGCAAGATTACAGGTCTTATTCTAATTTTCTTGTCATCAAGTCATTAAGAGAATCATTTATTAGTTTGGACTGCCAGTCATCCTTAACAACTGCCATCTGGGAAAATCCACGTTCTGGTTCAGCAAATGACACGGAAATCACCTGCATGAGGCATACCAAGGCCAACACTGTTGACCCAGGGAAAGGTTTATCATTGTCAACAGTAATTTGACTTAACATGTGGATTCTGGGTCCACTTAACATGTGGATTTGGCAAGTCTTGTGGCTTTGAGCAGTGTCTCATGTAAGTCAGCTTGGCAAATATCAGCTGCAATGTTGAAACCCTTAGCTTCTAGCAGAGCACCAGAGTGGTCCAATAGTGTCTGAAGTTCATTATGGCCATAAGATGACAATGCTTCCTTGCTTTCAGGCTAGTTGCTTGGTTCAAAAATTTGAAAGGCACCAATAAAATCCTTATCAAATTCTTCAAATCTCTCATTCAGATATGTGACAATTTTACCTATGAAGATGGCAGTTTCTTCAGCCACGGATTGAGCAACTGTCTCTTTTATAGCACTTTTTGAGCCTCTGGCCCTTGCGTGACCACTAATAGCAATCAACTTTCCTCTAAGTAACCACTTGCCAGTTTGTTCACATGTTGTGAGCTCTTTAACAATTTTCTGGGATCTCTCAACATGATTCAGATTGCCCAGCTTCTCTTTGCAAACAGTGAGTTTGTCAGAAACAATGTTCACAGTAGCAGAATTGTCTTGCATTTTGACACTAAGAGATGTCAAAACAGGCAGAACTGCCAAGAGTATGTCCATGTACAGGATGAATTTAAGGCTTGTCAAAGTACTGTATAATCCTGTAGCTTTCTGTCCATGTTCCCCATTTTCATGCAGCTTTACTTGATACAAATGCTCTGCTAAAGCTGGCCAGTTATGAGAAACTTACTCCAGGGTGTGCTCTTTGTAGGCCATCCACCAGGTTCCTGTCCCTTTTGTTGGCTTTCTAACAACAATGTTGTTGGCCTTACCAGCTTCTTTGAAACCAGCCCAGTTCTGTGGCAAATTGTCATAAAACTTTCACAGGGTTTCTAAAAAAGGTTTGGATACTATCAAGGTAATGAATATCCTTGATGGTCTTCTTAATTGCAAATTCCAATCTGTGACTAACACAATGGATCCCTATCAAATAAGGTTTTTGCACCTTCAATCTTTTGACAAGTCCTTTATTTGTGCCAAAATTGACAGCTGTCAGGCATACAATTGATTCAAGCCAGTTGGGAAACTTGCCATATATGGACAATGCTGCAAGTACAAAAAATTAGTACCCAATATCAGTTACTTTCTGAAAAAAAAAATAAAAAAAATGTAAATTTGTACTTTGGAAAATTCAATTGCTCCATTATCTATTACGCTAGTTTTGCTAGGTTAAGCTCCAATTCTGTCAGTGGTAAATACATGGTTCTTCTTGGTTTAAATCAACTGAAAAATGCTTGAGTTTTCACTGTTGTATATTAATAATGGAATGACTATGTAAACTTGAATTAAAATATTGTCCATTTTAATTTTTCTAAATTGGGAATTCAGGACAAATCCAGAAAATCCCCATCCCAGGTAATTAAGAAACCTTTACCTGAACTAAGTGCCTTCTCTACTGACTGCATACACAGGAAGTGGGTTACTAAGTAACAGTCACTGTCTAAGTATCTTACGTAGACTATCTCCTGCTCAATGTTGGCAGTGTCTGTTGAGCCGTCAGCCATAATGCCAAAGAATAATGAGGTGTGCAGACGAGATCTGACATTAATTCTAATTGTTTCTGCAATATACTTTGTAAAGATAACTGCTTGTTTGTCATTGGCATAATGTTCTGTTAAGTTCATACCAAAGTTGTGTTCCTACAGCAACAGAAGCTCTTGAAAATCATTGAATGATTTGGCATTCAAAGCCATATAAAGGGCAGTCCTAAACAGCACAAGCAAACGATCTTTCTTAGTCTGGTTAAGTTTGCTCAATTCTTTCATTATGGGAGTTATATCAGGTGTTTCTTTTGCAGTCTTAGCTTGACAACTTGGACTGTGAGCACTACTGTTTTCATGCTCCTTAACATCACTTGATCTCAGGTTGGAAGATCATGTTATGAAGGTGTTCTTCTGCCTTCCACTACTTTGGTCATATTCCTGACAAATTGAGCAAAACATCAGTCCGGTAGTGTTATTATACTCCAGCCATGGTCAGCCTCTATTCCATTCATCCTGGAAACGACGAGTAGGCTTAGGGCCAATACTAGCAGTAACAGTTTTGCTTTAACACTTGGGCTTGGATCAACAATCTTGGGTTTTTTCACTCGGGGTTCCATAATATTGTATTCTGATTCATTAGTCTTGCTCGTGAAGCCAAACTGAAATAGTTTGTGAGACTTTCCCGTTTTTATACTATCAGATGCCATGGTCAGATTGTCGTGAACGTTTGGTAGTGACGTGACTATCCGGGATGGCACGGATAAGGCGATCTAAAAAGCACATTTTGTGAGCATTCACGACCGTTGTTTAAAATTTGTTTGGTTTTATTCTTACATTAAATCTCAAATTTTCCCACTCATTATAGAATATACTTTTAAGCAAAATCTTTGGGCTGTGCATACACAACTTTTGCCTCACTTAGTTTTGAGGGGAGGATGTATTTGTGTCTGATATGTTAGGAATATGACCACCAGTGACTATGTCCAGTGATAGATGGGAAAGTGCCGGTCAAACTTGATTTTTTAAAGGACATGTCCAGCTTTAGATAGAAAATTTTGAACCCTGATATGTGTCTACTTTATCACTTAGAACCTCACATGATAAACTTGTTTCAAGTTGATCATCTCCATAAATATCAAGCACATCTATTAAACTACAAGTTAAATAAAAATAATGATAAAAAGTGTAAACTGAAATCAGTTACTGTTCACACCAACAAAGCTTTTTATAACATAGCTGATTTAAACAAGTTATCAGGTTTGGAATGCTCTAAACCTTTGTTTTCTTGGAATTATTGAAGCTTTTAAAACAGAACAACTTAGTTAACTAAAGCATTTGTTTTCTGTAAGCAGATTTGTAGAGTTACATCCTTGCCTAGTTGGGAGAGATATTTGACATGTCTAAAAAGTATTGATAATGTCTATACATAATTTACCTCCTTATTAACAAAGTGTGGTAATGTTAGAGTAAAATAACGAATATTGGACTAAAATATGTATCTTGACAGAAAATAGAATCACACTTATCTTATTAAAGTCAAATTTTTTTGAGTGGACTTTCTAAACATTACTAGTTTTGTCAAATAACATAGCATTTTTAAACAGCAAATCTTAACTAGTATCATCTTGAATTACTTCAAGAGCATGTTTATTTAAATCTAACACAACATCCTGATTTACACACGTAAGTAATCACATTTCACTTTGAAACACAATGTAAATCAAAAAAGTGTAATCACATTTACAATACAAACCTCTGTTTTCATCTTTTCACAAGCTTTTTCAGTTAACTCACAAATTTTCTTATCAACTGCATTCATTCCTGGAGATTTCCATGAGGAATTTCTGCAAGTATTCTCTTGAAATCTTAATAGAAAAAATATACACTGAAATTTTCTTATTCATAATTACAAGTACATTAACTCCTTTTGTAAAAATCATTTTGTTCTAATGTAAGAACTAATAATGTCATTATATTAATGAATTTAATATTAAGTTTTCCATAAACATCCGTTAAAACGAAAAAACTCACTTGTAGAAAATTATATATGTAAAAACAGCTGGTTTTTTACATATATATAATTCTCCATAAACAATTTTCTTGTGAAATATGTCATTTCTTTAACTTCTAAAATGCTACAGCTCAAAATGTGATGAAAAGACTGCTACTGTTTCTTAAAGAAGTACATTTTCCAGTTCATGAACCTTTTCATTCAACTACGTTAACCCTTAAATATCTAGGTGCACTGACTCAATACACTTCTGCTGTTTTACTCTACTGCAAAAAAAACACCTTATTTGTTGATATTGTTTAACTTGAACTTTGCACACTTTATGTGGTTTCAATAAAGCTAAGTATTTTATTTTTATGTTATACTTTTATAAATTCAGAGCTTTTGAAATTAAAAACAAATTATTTAAAAATAATTGAAACTCATGCAGATTTTAAATCTCGTTTTCATGTCTTCTTAAATTATTTTATAATTAACCAGAAAGTTTTATTTTATACACATGTAAATGTTTTACCCAATGTCTCTCAACATTTGCCAGAAGAGACAAACATGCATCCTGAGCGATAAAAAAAAAAGCATGGAATAAAATATCCTTTAGCATATTGGTTTTTCATAACTTTCAGTCATCATAAACAATTGAATCAATGGTCAGTTTTACCAGAATTGGACTTGAAAAAGTACATATATAAAAAAAGTTTTTCACTACACCAAAATTACAAGCAAGCCAATTTTGTTTTTTATCAGAAGGATTCATTTAATATCTTTCAAACTATCTTATATTAGTTTATATTTAACACTTATTTTTGGGGATTTTTTTCCTCCACTCAGTAAGTTACTTAGGTAGATAAAACTAATGCAACAGTCATACTAGCCTTAAAAAATGAAATTAAAAAAGTATTTTAAAATAGCATTTTCAACAAAACAGTTACCTTTTTAAAAAAAATATCAAAATTGTTCTTTTCCAAAGTAATATTTGTTCATATTAACTAAATTAATATGCAAACAGTACTGTATCAAACAGTGACATATGCCTAATATCTAAGCAAAAAGCACATGTGCATGGTAAATGGAATACTAGATACCTCTTTTTTTTTTTTCATCTACTGTCATTTGCTGCAACAATACTGTGTACACTTATTTACTTCTAGTATTGTTTTATATATTCTAAAGCATATTTATAACAATATAGGAGATTTTAGTGTTGTACTTACAGTTATGCAGTTACTCAAATGCACTGTAGTCAAAATCAATGGAAAGAAATACAATAATACATCATATTTACTGAAGTAAAAATTTAATATCTGAGATACTCTTCAAGTATCCTAAATTTAAAATCAAATAACATAAAAATTTGAATACAATCAAATCAGCATGTAAAATTAAAGTTTTGGTATTTATAACTTTATCTTACATTAGGGAAAGTATAAAAATACAAGTAGTTGGTCCATTTGTTTATGGAAAACCTACGGTGTATTCACTACCATTCCTAATTTCAAGCAGCAACTATTGGAAGCTCTCACCACTAACTCTTGGGCTATTCTTTACCAGTAAACATTGGATTGACCATTACATTGTACGTCCCCCAAATATAAAAGCGCAAACATATTTTATGAATGGTTTTAATGCTGTTTCTCACTAACTGTGCTTTAACTGCATGATCAAAACTATAGTCTTTTCAGATAGTATACAACTATTGTGTTTACAAGTAACAAAACTGTTTAACTTCTTCCTGCTAGTTGATGATTTGTTTTTATGATGAATGAGGGTATGATACATGTCAACTTTCTAAAACTTTACTGTGCAACTCTGTAACCAAATTTTCAGTATTTTTCACACAAAAAAGGGACTTCCACATTAATAATGTAGTATTTCACATTAATCAATGTTGACTGTTCAGTCTTAAAGTAACTAAATAAAATTCAAACAATTCAAAACCCAGCCATCTGGTGGGAAGAGAAAAGAGGGTCATACCATCTTCACCTCAATTTCATAAAGAAATCTCCAACACCTCTGATCCATGAACAGACAAATGTGTTTTGTTTTAACACAGTGTGAGAAACTATACAATCAGTCTGGGAATCTGACATCAGGCATCAAAAAGATGCTTGTGTAATGTACATCATATCATATATAATGACAAAATCCACCCCAAGTGCAGGCATACCCTCAAAATAATAAACACTGAAGCATAGCTGATGGGAAAAAACAAACTGTACTGAGCAGCAAGTACTTCCATTAAGACCCACTATACAGGTGGAATAACAAGAGTATAAATGGGAGTTTATGTTGATTAATTCAACTAAAATCCAAAACCCAGACACTATGAACTGACATTCACATTGGGTATGATGATGGATCCTAATCAAAGAAGTGAGATGCAATTTTGACTGCTTGCTCCCAAGTTACATAGTGGAGAATACCTTGTCATCTACATCAGTAGAAATCCACAGCAGAAAAGGCACAGCAGAGATAGTCAGTTTTTTATTTCTACTTAACTCATGCAGTCCATGAGTAAGTATAGTCTAGAATGGACAAACTTATGAAATAAACCTATCAGAAGGATAAAACCTACAAGCATTCCAATGGAACACTATATTTCTAGAGTGTATGTTTCATAGCCATGAAATTATAATGGTTAAATCATCATGTCCTTACACCGTGGCACATACTAGTGTAGGTTCCAATTACTAATGAGCTAGATCCATAAAGAAAAATATGGGAAGATGTCCCTGAAAATAAGAGGTATATATACTAAAAAATAACTTAGCCAGTTACAGTCTCAAAAAACAGTGACAGATGGCAACAAGTGGATTATGGTACCCTGACAAGAAAGAAACAGCTACTTAAAGTAATGAATAAGAAATGAACACATGAGAAGTGGTTGACAGATGAAATACCTCCAATGGACAACAGTTTATACGTGTAGGAAAAAGACAAAGTGCATGATCTGAGTGAAACCACGATAAATAAAAGGCCAACTGATTCACAATTCAACAGATCAGGGAGGAAGGAAAAAACCCATTGGGAAGGAAATTATAAGAGATGGATTCAATGGAAAAACCTTGATGAAGCAACCCAAATCATGTACTGGACTAATAATGTTATCTGGAACCAACTGAGAAGAAATGTGGAAGATGGTAAGAAACAGAAAAGTCGAAAAAAACATACTACATGAGACATGAAATGGAGGGAAATAAGATGATCCAGACAAAAGAAACAACTGAAGCAAACCAGCAGAGAAACCCTGATTCTTGCTGCCCAGGAAATCAATTATAGAGATCTGTACCAAAGTGACATGGATGAATAAATATTTTGGGAAGAAGACTGACTGAAGAAGAAAAACTAACATGAGAAACTGGATGTAATCCTGTCTGAACATAATAACAACCAAGACAGAAGAGAGGATTACTTGGGAATTTATAAAACAAATCCAAAAGTCAAGGCAGAAAAATTAGACCAAATCACATGGTGAAAAACTTAAAAATAGAAAATAAGAATGTGTAATGTGTCATACCCTGACATGCAGAAATTGAAAACCCAAATGTGATAAAAGACCCAAGTGATTGAAGTGAGACTGATCAATTTAGTACTTCAAACAGCATCAATCATACAAGACAAATGGATAAAACCCATAGATATGATAGATAAAGGATGAAAAACTGACAATAAAGTTGACAATATCTCAGAATGAAATAAAAAAAACTGAATACAGCATGAAAGATACCCCATATGGTTATAAATGTACAGAAGGATTCCAAAATATAGATCAGTGACAAAAAAGATCTGACTGAAAATCCCTATCAGCAATTGATAAGAAATAAATAGCAGTGTCCTCCCCAAGAAATTCCAAAAAGGAAAGATGCTACATGTGGAGAGAAACAAAGGAAAATGGGAAACCTGCCAACAACAAGGAGGAAAAGGTATATATAAAAAAAATCCCTAAATATATGTGAAACACCTAAGAAAAAAGGTAAAAGGTAAACATTACTATGGGAGAGTAGATTGGATAAAACAAAACTGAAAAACTAGACAGGGAAGAAATCTAAAGGGCATAAAACCAAGAAGAAAGTCTCTCTGATGGTAAGCTAAGGCAAAAGGAATTAAATCTTATATATGGTGAAGCTTACAAGTGCTCTGTAACCATAGTACCTAAGGTAACTCAAATCAACTGTTATTTGAGATTTCAAATGAGACAAAAATAATTATAAAATAAACAATGCTAGGAAAATGGAATATACTGAAATGGGTTCAGCTGTCATAAAATGAAGGCAAGTGACAACAGAAGCAATTAGGGTGTACCTCATCCCACAGGGACCCACATAAATGAAATAATGGGTAACATATAAAAAGTATGAATTAAACAAAATGAAGGGTAAGAAAATAACAGACATTTGTCAACCATAGACTAATTTTCAGTTTATGAAAATATTAATTTCTACTACAATACTTTACACCTGCTCACTTAATAGCTGGAATCCCATGCTGAAATTGTGAATGGATTGATGCAAAAAGTTACCTAGATGAACAATTTTTGGAAGTTGTCTATAAAGAACCCACAGAGTGTGATAATTAGTGGGTTACTACACTAATTATGTTTCTTTTAGTACTTGCTAATTACAGTATACAACTGATTATTAACACTGCTAGTCATTTCTCCAACTGTTACATCGGTCTTGGTTCTAAAGCATCTGTTTATTTCTGTCATTTCTAAGTCCAGAAACATTTTGGTAAAATTTTTGAGACATGGTCTGAAACTGCCAAAAGAAAGTTAGGTTTCACAGTGAAAGAGGAGACTAGTTATTCAGCTCTGATCACAATATTTTCTGGTTTGCTATTAAGTTTTACAAAAAATGGGTTTGGTTTGCTAATTCCAGATGACCTCAAACAATCATTTTGGTGTTTAGTACTGCTGAAATGCTGTTTGATAACACTGTCACATAGATGAGCAATTGTAGATCAAAACACAAACTATACATCTTGCATAATTCATACTCTTTGGGGATGATACAATAACACTGAACTTTTTTTTAAACACTTATGCCTGCAGTTTTATTTGCTATAAACATTTCTTTTCTTTGTTGGAATCATTAGGAATGAAACAGAACCACATTTTTCTGCCATTTTCTTCTCAAAAAATCATCAGCACACCCTTGATGCTAACTATTTATGTTCCTTCTTAATAAACTATTTGTAAGACTGAGATGTATAGCTGAAAGAAGTGAATTACTTATCAAAAATTATTAGAATTTAAACTACTACAAAAATTCATACAGGTATAAAATGATAAATAAATCAAAACAATTACATCTAAATCATAAGAATTGGCAGGTCTGAAAGTGGTTAGGATACTTCAGACCATATTTGGAGGTTCAACACCTCTTCAAGAGCAGTGAGCACTGAGCATTTGTCTTTTAGTTAGTGGTAGAAGGAAGGTCCTTACTGTCTTCTATCCCTAAACCTCACACTGGGCACATGTGCACAGAGCAAACCCCAGACCACCTGAAAACATAACATCCAATCAATAGTAGGAAGGAGAAATGCTAATGTGATGAGTAAACTCCAGTCCAAAACTAATGGTGCTAATAAATTTTTTTATGGTCCACAGTGGATGAATGATCCCTACCAACCACATATGTTAGGACTTGTGTTGGCCAGTCTTATGCCAATCCAACACCAGACTGACCAGGAACTAACATCTATACAGCAGTAGAATGAGAAAAATCCAAACAAAGGGGTGAACAGAATGCGGTGAATTTATCAATTTTAAATTCAAGTGACAGTGGGAATTTGTCTTTTCTTATAAGGTAGAAAGAGAGTATTCACCATCTAAACCAACAGAACACTACAGCCCTATTCCCGATTAAGTGAAAGCAATCTCACTCGGAAAGAAAAGCTACTTGATTCACTTCCCTAGTGGCTAGAAACTGGTAAATGGCAAAACTCCTTCAACTGTATGTGAGGGAACAATTCATTAGAATCTGTAGAAATACAACAGCTTAAAACTATGAAGAGTAGGTCAGTCCCAACATTGCTTTACTCATGATAGTCCATGACTTGATGCAATCTGTTACAGGTTTTGTGACACACTCCACCTAATCAGTAAGAATTACAGACCCGTAAAGTAATGTGGTGCAGATTTAAAGCTAAGTACCCCAAATAGGTATCACTTGCTACAGAGCAGAAGCAGGTATGTAAAAAGACTACTATAAAGGTAAGAGATAAAAATAGAGTGAGAATTTACCATTTGAAGTCTATGGATGTTATGGAGAATAGCAACAGGTTGCAAGAAATAGCCCAGTGAGGAAAAGATGTTCACATTATGAAGATAATGTATAACCACCATATAAAATAAGTTTCAGATACCAATTTGCATAATCTTCTCTAATGTACAACAGAAGAGAGCAGCCATGAAAAGGGTGACAAGACAGATCTGGTGAGAGAAAACTTGAAAGAAGTGACAAGAATTATTTGTCAATGATGTATAAACCAGATTAATAAGTTGATAAAGCCAACAGGTAAAGGTTACAAACGAGAAACCCTGTATAAAAAAAAAATGAGTTCCAGGAGATAAAAGACAGAAATAGGAGTAATGGAAAGAAGCAGTGTTGGTAACATAACAACAAAGAGTTTGCATGGGGCAAAAAAAATAATCAGGATCAGATTGGGAACAAAGATGCACACAGATGGAAGTAAAATAGGTGTGAAAGTCCTTACCTCTTCATGCATTGTTATTTCAGTAAAAACATTATGAGTGGGATAAAGAACATATAAATATCAATAGCAAAGCCAACCAATAACAACTACATGCAAACAGAAGCAAAAAATTAGTCATCAAGAAGAGATGGTGTATCAAATGAGAGGACAAAGGTTAAAATGGAGGAAAGTAAAAGTTATGAAGGTCAATAATGAAATTTCAATCTCATAGGGCAATTAAACAGTAAGGATGAAGGACATGAAAGGAATGAAACAGGAGAAAGTATGGGAGAGAAAACAATGTGGGAGAAATGAGAAAATGAAAAGTATCGGATAATGCTACTCTATAGATTAAATTGTAAAAATGGATGAACCATTGTCCAAGAGCTAAGTAAAAAAAGCTAGAAGGGTGTGGAACATTCATTTGGAAAAGTCAGAAGTAGTAACATAAACACAAGATAAACTGATAAACTGGCAAAAAGGAAGGGTGAACAGCACAAGAAAGAAGGAAGGCTACCTGTGAAGAGTGTGGCTTTGGCTGGAGGAAAAATGGTTTATTTGTTTTGTATTTCCCACTTATTTAAATGAGAGCTATCTGTGCTGAGGAACAATGGAGAAATGATTTTGCCAAAGAAGGGATTGGGAAAGAAAAGAGGCATGAATGAAAAGGTTGAAGAGATGAAATCACAACTGTGCTGGCCAGAACAGTGAGTTGAGAAAGACTGACATGGAGGAGTCTGAATAAGAGAGAGAACTCAGAGAAGATGGATAAGCATGCAGGTAAAGACTGAACCCATCTTGACTAAACATATCAAACAGCTGGAGCCAAAAAATCTGGAAATGGAGACCAAAAGATTGGGAGTTTCATATGGAGGTGAGTGGCCCCTTAATAACTGATATAATATGCAAAAAGTTAAACTGTCAGAACAGACCATATTGAAGTGCCACATACATTTATGCATCAGGACATTTTTCAGATTTTACATGTAAATCATATATAACCTCCAGGTAATCATAAAATACTTTACTTTTTCATTTTCACTGTTGTATCTCTATATGGTTTGAGTTGATTTGACTGACCTTGTAACCACTACAAAATTAGAATTTTTCATTCTAGAAAGACTACAAATTATAACTCAAAACTCCAAATGTTTAGTCTAGATAGCTTAAATCTAATAACATTGTACACTTGTATATATTTATTATTTTTATTATACTGACCTTTACAAAGTGACTTGCTTGGCCATGTTTTTAGTGGACTAGTATTTCATAAAATACAGTCACATTTGAGTGTATTATTACTACTTAGAAACAAGTTCATAAACTAATTTTTCTTAAAACATAGAACAGTAAATAATGAAATACACCAAACAAGTATCTTTTCTAGTTTTGTACTTTGTACTCATTTGCTGTTAATCATAGGTTGCTAAGCCTTATCAAATTTTGCATGTGGAGGATGTGAAACAAAGTAACTTTTCTCAGGTTTTTAATATACATTTTAAGATAACATCAAACTACTATACTGATACAATAAAATTCCACTGTAATTTAGTTTAGTAACTAAGCTGTATTTGAATCTAATAAAATATGAAATCTCCAGCTCTCTAAAGTCTTACCTTATCATTCAAAATCTCCCATGAAAAGATGAATTTTTCACCAATTAGTCAAGAAACCTACTAGAAATAATGCTATTTTAGATTTATTAACATAAAATATGGAAATGATCAAAGGGTGAAAACTGAGGAACATCTGGGTGCTTTATTGGGTTCAATGTTTTGCTGCATATGGAGATAAGGAATAAAGATATTTTAATTATCAATTTAAGAAAAGTACAACAGATTTACTGTTATACATTTATTTTAGTACCTATGCTTGTTTCTCTATAACTTTTGTTTTTGCACAAAACATATATTCTTGACTGTGTATTGTGCAAGTCCCATCTGTTCTTAAAATTGGTAAAATGTTCTTCAGTGTAATAACTGACAATGTACCAGGTGTATATGTATTACTAGTGACTGACAGCATTGTTGCCAAATGAACTTTGGTGTATTTTCTAGAGTCTCCTGTAATTGGTGTATAAAAACCAATGTGCAGAGAAACAAATATTATTATTATTGGACAACTACAGTCAGTGTGCTATAGGCCTCAGGAGCTATAACTGTGATAATTGCCTATTAATTGGAAAACTACAGCATTGAACCAGTAATGTTTATAGATTTAGACCATTACAAATGATTCAACTTCAGTGAATTAATGTTTAGAGGACGATTTTATAGATTCATCTCAGATGTTTTTTTGGCCTGACAGGGATCTTCCAAATAACTGTCCTACTGATAATTCATTGGTGAGTGTCAATAATGGACATAATGGTTCTAGTTCACCTGGTGAAGTTCCATGTGCTAGAAATACATTGATCAATGAGCAAGAAAAGAATCTGCAGACTTTATCACTCTTTAAATATGCACTCCCAAAAAAATGAACTGGAAAAAGTTTCATATTACTTTTTCAAAAATGGTGTGCTAATGAGAAAATGGAGAACACCAAATGTACCAGTGTTAGAGGACTGGGCTGTAATTTATCAAATTGCTGTTCCAAAAGTGTATCATTTTGACATAGTGAATGTAGCCCATAAACTCCCCATGGAAGGTTGTTTAGAAGTCAACAATGCATGTGATAAAAATTATGAAACATTTATTTTGGCCAAAAATTAGGCAAGATGTTTCCTGGTTTTGTAAAACTTTTCACACCTGTCTGTGTAATAACTGATTGTGTTATTACAAAAGATAACATTTGTGCTCAAGCACTTTCACATGCTATGTAGTTTTATTATCATAAGGTTATTTGTATTAATTGTTTTATATATATATATATTTTTATAATTTTTGAAGTTATATAATTTTTTAACAATGCATTGTATTTAATAAATTGTTATCAGTGTGCATGTGTGTGAGTGTATGTATATGTAACATCTTAATTAAAAATTGTCTAATGCCAATCTTAATTCTCTAAAGAGAGGTGTAACAGATTTACTGTTGTACATTTATTTCAGTGCCTACATATGTTTCTGCATAGCTTTTGTGTGTGTATGTGTTTTGTTTTTTTCACAGGATATATATTCTTGACAATGCATTGTGCATATCCCACCTATTCTCGAAATTTGTAGAAGGTGCCTGAGCATAAGAATCAACAATGTACTAGTTATGTATGTCATACTAGTAACTGACTCTATTGTTGCCAAGTGAACTTTGGTGAATATTCTAGGAGTCTTGAGTGAATGGTATATCAAAGTAGACATGCTGAGAGACAAATATTATTATTATTGGACAGCTACAGCCCATATGACATAGCACTCGAAAGATATAACTGTGATTAACACCTATTAATCAGAAAACTGCAGAACCAGTAATGTTTATAGATTTCAACCATTATAAACCATTGAACTTCAGTGAATTAATTTCAGGTGTTAGTATTTTGTAATTCATATAAGACCAATCAAGCTAGCTAGCTTAAGTGATATGTGACACTATCAACTCAGAATTAATATGCTTGTCGTGGACCTAGATTATCAATAAAATATTCAGTTCTAGACCAATTATAAGAATTAGTATTATCTGTAAGTTCTAAAACTTTTGTAGATAAACAATCCTTTGTAATAAACTATTAATAATACCCATTATTATAAACTGTACTTTTCTTGTTATTGTTTGTATACTAAAACATATTTGTGTTAAAAATGAAAGTTGTGAGTATTAATCTTCCAGGCAAATACCATAAATCTAATACATATTCACATTTAATTAACTTCTGAATTCAAATAAAAATATCTTGTTATTTGATACATTAATATACACAACATAATAAATTGGAAACCTGTCTGAACTAAACAATAATAGATACCTAAGGCAAATTCTGAAGGGTGAAACAAAAATTATCTTTTGTGAAAGATTTATTTAAAGACACTAATTAGATGTGAAAAATGTTTAAAGACAAATATTTCAATATTCAAGATAAACATATACTTTATAGATCGAAAAGAGTAATTGCAAGTAAAAAAAACCAGGTTGGCTCACAAAGAGTATAAGAGGTAAAATTAAATAAAAGCACCATAAGTTTAAGAAATTTAAACTGACTGGTGCAACAAGAGATTTAGAAGATTACAGAAGATGAAGTTAAAGAAGCAGGAACATCAAAAGGAATTGTGTGAGAAAAGGTTGGCTAAAATGTAAAATTAGCAGTATGAATTTCTTTAAATAAGATAATGGTAAGCAAGTGTTAGGAAGAGGTGATAAAGAAAGGCTCACCATTGATAATTATGAAATGCTAGGTTTTTTAAATTTTGCTTTGTCTTTAGTTTTTACTTAACAAGATTTAAGCAGTATTCCACATATTGAAGAGTTGGTAGATGAAAACAAGATGAAACAACATTACTGCATTAATTTACGAGATAGTTAAGAAAAAACTGAGAAGTTTCAAGAATGATAAATATCCTGCACCAGATAGTATTCTTCAAAAGATGGAGGTTACAAAATTAGCTGTGCAAGCCACTTGCTGCAATTTTTTATCAGTCCCTGAACAGTGAGTAGGTACCAGAGGACTGGAAATTAGCTAATGTAACTGCTAATTTCAAAGGAGGTGAGAAAAACTGTCCCAGTAATTATGGACCTATTAGTCATATACTGTATTAAAAGATGCTTTGCAAAGTCATTCTGAAAAGCTGACAAATTGATGAGACGGTCAACATGGTTTTACTGAAGGAAAAATCTTGCATTACGAATCTTTGACATTCCTTGAAAAGGTTACTGCCAATGTAAATAAGGGTAAGTGTAGATTTGATATACCTGGATTTTCAGAATACATTTGACAAGGTAATATATAAAAGGCTTGTAAAAAAGTTCTCTCTGTATGTGTGGGGAATAAGTTAGCAAACTGGATAGACGAATGGCTGGACGGAAGAGAAAAAGAAGGTTGTTACCAAGTTCATCCAAAATGTACTAATTTCACAAATGGGGTACCTCAGGGTTCAGTCTTAGAACCTTTATTCTTTTTTATTTAAACAGGCATTGAACTGTTGGAAAGGGTTCTGAGTAGGTGTACTTTAATGACTATGTTGAAGGGGTGAAATCTCTCAAATCAATAAAAGCAATGATATGGCCTTTGATGCATGACCCATCTGAACTGAGTTAAGAATCTAGTTCAAATTGATGTTTATTGTATCAAAATACTAAATCTATAGTTTTGTATGAATTAGGGACTCAAATTACTGATATATATATTACAAAATCAAAACATCATATCTTTTATAATCGTTCAGATATGGTTTATGTACTGAATCATGCATAATGGCCCAATTCACCACTTTCCATTATTGGAAACAATATCTTATATAAGTAAGTATATTATATCTTATATAATATAAGTAAGTAACTAATTTCATTACACAGTTCACTGGTTAGAAAGGAAGGACAAGGCAGTATCTGATGAAAATCCCTAAATATGAGTGGAATGTTTAAGAAAAAGTGTAAGTTAAACATTATCCGTAGGAGAATCGAAAAATAAGACAAAGTTAAAATCTAGGTAGGGGATAAAATGGGTAGGATTAAGAGAGGGTTTTCCCAACACTGGCAACAGAGATCTCAAGGATATAGAATCAAGAAGAAAATTTGCCTGATGGTAAACTAAGGCAAAAGAACAAATGCCACGGTTGGACAAGGCTTGCAAGTACTCACTTCCAAAAGAGAGACAAAAATGCTCATTGTGAAACAATATCTAGAAAAGGAAGGAAATATTATACTGCAAAAACATGTCTATAAAAAATAAAAAAACTGAGGTAAGTCTCACATATTCAGCAGTCAAGGTCTAGAAAGGCAAGCCATGATCAGGTGGAAGAAAATTAACATTCATCTCAATGGGTTTTGCTATAGTAGGAGGAAGGCAAACAATATCTGGAGAAAGTAGGATGTACCCTGACCCTCAGAGCTCCTCACAAACAAAAGTAATAGTAAAACATATAAATTATAAAGAACAACAAAAATGAAATAACTGATAAATTGTAAATGTTGAGAAATTGTGTGGTGAAATAAACATATGTATCAGATGTTATGCATTAAAGCAAATAAAATATTTAATTTAATTATTAATTTACCCCTGAGGTAGAAATATAGGTAATTAAAAAATAACAGACTCTTTTAAGCCAAATTGAACAGTGAAGATGAAATATATCACTAAACTCTAATTTAAAAATACTAACCTGACAATAAGCATGTAGAATACTAGAAGTCTGTGTGGACCCTGGCTACAGGGTTCCACATAAACCAAGTTAATAGGGAAAAGTATACGAGACAAATAATAATGAAAATTAAACAGAAGTTATTTTTTAAAAGTAAGTAATTATATATAAACATTAAGATATGTATGAGACACGATATATGAAAAAAAAACAATATTGTTAACCCAATAATTGATATACCAGTAAGATAAATTACACGTAATCCTAAAATAACAAAAACCAATGATAAGCCTAATTGAATGGTATAGAATGCAGGATACAACTAAGCCTAAACCTAAACTAAACTCTCAGTACCAATCTACCAAAACTTATGTTATGGAGCCCAAATAACAACAGATAATGATACTAGCAATAAAAATGTTATAAACTCATAACTATAGATGTTTAATCTGCCCAAAGTTGGCAGACTGTATTTAAAAATGTGCAGACCACCAAACTCAAGTCAAGGCACAACAAATGTCAGCACTCTGGAGAATCAATATAACAATGAAAAAAAGCTGATTATTTTGCAGTAGAATACCACCACTAGAAACCTGTATAAATGTGCTAATAGAAAATATAACTTCTGAAATGGTAACTTAGAATGTGTAATTCATAATTCAAAATGAACACATTACAACCATACTGACAGAAAGAAATACTTTTTGTAACAAAGTAACAAGTCCATAACTAAATAGAAATATAGAATAATTCCACTTCAAAATAATTCAACAAGTTACAAATATCACTACTGTATAATAAAGAGTAAACCTGTTGAGAGAAATTGATACAAATATGAGAAAAACAACAATAAACACATGAAACGAGAACAAATTAAAAGTCACAACACAAGAACAACCAACCAAGAAGAAATAATTCAGTGAAAGAGAACAGAGGGAGTTGCACATATCAGGAGCATGTGTGTTGCACTACTATTGGTGGGAAGGTTGTCACATGATAATCTGCATGCAAGACACACTTTACCATTTAACTGTTAGGCATGCTTTTTTTTTACATATAGATAAAAGCACCAAACTATTTATTGATGTGAGAGGAAGTAATGTTTGGTATTGGAAGAATAATCATGAAACAACTCTGGTACATCAAAACTAAGGCAATTTTCAGTTTGTTTTTATTCTTACCCAAATCCAAGTCTGAATACTAAGCAAACATTTGATAGTATCTGTGTTTAAAATTTCATAATTTTCATTTTTCTCCACTAATTTGAAAATGATAGAATGTGTAAAAAAGAATTTTTGGCATAAACACTGTTATCATAGGTAAAATCATGTTATAAATTTTAATAATTCACAATAAACATTCAATAAAACTTACAAAATTTGATATATTTCTGTATTTATATTAATATTCATTATTTCAATGCCAGAAAGAAATAAAGAGCAAACATCACAACAGAAATTTCTTTCATATATTTTGTGTATTTTTTTCATTTTTATACTTAAAAGTAAGACAATAAAGCATTGTAATAGAAATGTTTAAATTTACATAGGGAAATACACTATCAAGATTTTAACAATCACAATTGAATAATAAAGATACACCACATGGCCAAAAGTAGGTGAATACCCATATGTGCTTGTTGAACATTTCATTCCAAAAACATGGGCATTAATATGGAGTTGATACTGCCTTTGCTGCTATAGCAGTCTCCACAGGAAGGGTTTTCCCTAGATTTTGAAAGATGGATGTGGGAATTCACTCCTATTCAGTCACAAGAGCATTAGCAAGGTTGGGCAAGAAGGCCTGGCTTGCAGTCAGCATTCCAATTCATCCCAAAGTTGTTCAGCAGGGTTGATGTCATGGCTCTGTGCAAGCCAGTCAATTTCTTCAACATCGACCTCAGCAAACCATGTCTTTATGGACCTTGCTTTGAGCATGGGGGCATTGTAATGTTGGAAAAAAGGGGCCTTCCCCCAAACTGTTGCAAAAATTTTGGAAACACACAACTCTAGAATGTCATTGTATGCTGTAGCATTAAGACTTCCTTTCACTGGAACTAAAGAGCCTAGTTTAAACCATGAAAAACAGCCCCAGACCATTATTTCTCCTCCACAAAACTTTATAATTAACACTATGCATTCAGGCGGGCATTGTTTTCCTGGCATCTGCCAAACCCAGATTCGTTCATCAGACTGCCAGATAGTGAAGCAAGATTCATTACTCCAGAAAACGTGTTTCTACTGATCCAGAATCCAATGGTGGTAACTTTACACCACTCCAGCCAATGCTTGGCATTGCTCATGGTGACCTTACGCTTGCATGTGGCTGCTCGACCATGGAAACCCATTTCATGAAGTTCCCAATGAACAGTTCTTGTGCTTGCATTCCTTACACAGGCAGTTTGGAACTCAGTAGATGTTTATGCATTATGCGCTTCACCACTTGGTGGTCCCATTCTGTGAACTTCTATGGCCTACCTCTTCATGACTACAGTGTTTTTTTCTTCTAGACGTTTTCGCTTCACAATAAGAGCACTTACAGTTGACCGGGGCAGCTCTAGCAGGGCAGAAATTTGACAAACTCACTTGTTCAAAAAGTAATATCCTATGACAGTGCCATGTTGAAAGACACTGAGCTCTTCAATACAACCCATTCTACTGCCAATGTTTGTCTATGGAGATTGCATGGCTGCATGCTTGACTTTATGCATCTGTTAGCAACGGGTGTGGCTGAAATAGCCAAACCCACTAATTAGAAGGATGTCCGCATACTTTTGGCCATGTAGTGTGTATAACAAATATAGAAAATCACAACTCACTTCAAAGGTTCTTCTCCTTTAATGTCATCGCTAGCTCTCTTTCTTTTGGTGGATAACCTACTTGTAGATGCTTGATGTTGAACAGGTTTTCTTGAATTGTGGGATTATGGGCAGACAACTGCTTGAGCTCTTCTCTTTGTATATATAATAATGCAGTCTTGACACACTATATATAAACACACACATATTTAATTACAATAATAATTAAGAATATGTAAATTGAAAGAAAAATAAATCACAGAAACTTAAATTATATTTTTTAGAAAGAACACTGTGCAATATTTGAAATGAAGAAACCCAAGTAACAAAAAAAAATTTGATATTAATGTAACCTTATCTTTAAACCACAGTACATATGCACACAATTAAGCTCAGTCAATTGGAACAACCACATGACCTCTTTGTACCCATTCAAGGTCTTTATAGTTTTAAATACTTCCAATTTTCAATAGTGTACATATTTACAAAATTTTGCACACTTTCAGTTAACATCATAAATAATATTTTTTTTGTGAAGTAGTTTTAGTAAAATAAAATAAAGATTTGTCCATGTTTATATTAACCAACCTCATAACCACCAAAACAAAATCAATCTAAACTAACCTTTTCTGATTTTCGAATGACTCTAAATTGTAACACAAAACTACATTCATTTACCCTAAGTAGTTTTAAGGTCCTAACAGTGTACATCTATTTGTAATTAAAATTTATTTTTTTATATGCTCTTTGAATCCTGTCTAACTATTATCTGTGTCACTCAAGGCACATACAGCTCACGTTACAGTAATGAATCACATTAACTACAAGATACTTGCACGTGTGGCTTGTGAAACATTTTATTATATTATTATTATTTTCTTTACATAATCTATTCTTAACTAATCTAAAAGAGATCCACATTTTTACATTTTGATTAGTTTTAATAATAATAAATAAAGAAGAAACAAGACAAATATGAAATATTGTACTTGTAGATTGTTGAGAACACTATATACTACTGTTTTTACACTAATGGTAGTAATGCATTAAATAATTTTCATTTAATTAAATAACGGACCAAAGAACATATACTGATAATATGTAAAAAGCAGATAATTTCTCCTAACACTCAATTTTTCTACCTTTCTACCTATGCAACAAAAGCTGTTGCAAATCTGTCCAAGCTAGCCATTAAATTTCCCATGAGAAAGAAGGTTGTTCTCTGAGTAAAACTAATGTTTATTTTTTCAGAATACAACATTATACAATACATCATTTGATAGATCAAAACCTTGACTTTCTGTTGGTTATAAATAATATATAAATAAATCTAAGAGAGAATAATCACCAAAACCTGAAAGAAAGGATATGACAGCTTGATGTGGCAGGAATGGGGTCTGATTTTTTATTTATAGCTTTGTAGCCAAACAAAATTGAAGGCTATAAAAATTATGGTTTGTCTGAGCAATGACAATTTTATTCTGAGTAATTTAAGTTTAATTTTGTACTTTTTGAAAGGGTGGTGAATTAAATAGGGAAGACAAGATACCTAAAGTAAATATGTCATGTGTTATACTAAGAGAAATTCAGGAAGTTTTTTTAAAATATGACCTCGTAGAATTAAAAACTTATAAAGATATGAATCATTAGCTAAAATTTTAAGCTTTTCTAAATAATATAACATAAAAGAAAAAATAGTTTAATAAAAGTTTAAATGTAAGACACTAAACGATACCTTGGGTGAGAAGATTAGTTAACCAAAGACTTTTAAAATGCTGGTCTTTCATTTTTGATTTGTTTATGAATTTTGTGGAAAACTATCCAAGGGCTTTACACGCATAGCTGTCTCCAATTCTGAAGTATAAGACTAAAAGGAAGGTAGCTAAGGAACAGCCAGTGAGATTTGATAGTTACACTTATTGCACCCACAAGCCCCACAGAACACACATTTGCAGTAATGAAACACAGATAATAAAATCTTAGATTCACAGTTTGAGCACATTAATCACTTGGCTGCACCAAACTAATGGTCCATTATGAAAGATTTTACAAAAGCTCCAGATAAAAGAATAATGTGCAGCAGTATAAAATATGAATGTAAATAACAAAAACATGATATGAGTATACACATACTTATCTATTCATTTTCTCAAAGTGTAATAGACATATAAAACTTTGTTAGCTAGTCTAATTTATAATGCAAAAATACACTACAGTTCTACAAAACACCTTTATCCAATACATACATACAAGTTTCATATTTTAAAAACCCTTTCAACTCTACAGTTTATCTTACCTGTGAGTTCACCATTTTTCCACAATGATTTAATAGAACTTCACTCAGAGATTCAATCAACTTCTTGGGAACAGAAAAGTTTCTACTTTTAAGGTAGCTCATCAGGTAAGTAAATGTGTCAACAATTGCAACTCCAAGTTTTTCAGTTGTAAGTTGATACAAACCATACCTATCTAAAATCTGAAAGAATCAACTAGTTCACATACATTTAAAGACTCACAGAAATGGTTAAGTGAAATGAAATGTAAATGATAAACCTTAACTTTAAAAACTGTACTAGTGATAAAGTATTTTCTTTTCATAAGCCATTGTGCCAATATCTTATAAAAATAATTCAAAATAAAGAATCTGTAAAGTTTATTTTTCTTTTTTGTCATACTCTTTTCCTTTATATATAAACTCTCAGATCTAAAGTTTGCAATAGTTAATTTATTTGAAACCTACAACTAGCTAGTAGACAAGCAAAAAAAAGTTATAAAATAAAAAATTATTTTAGTTTACTTTCTGTAAATGTAAACATTTTATTGCCTGAAAAAAGACCAAAATAAAACCTGTGTGTTAGCCCGAAACACACTTTCAAAATTCAAATTTAATTCTGAATTTCTTTATGGTTTGGTATCAAACACTTTCAGAATACTTAGAACTAATTTTACTTTGTTTTGTTCCTACGTTTGATCAGTTTAACAATTATGCAACTAGCTTAAGACATATAGCTACTTTAAAAACAAATGTTTTCTTCATGAACACATTGGAAACAAATTATAACAGAAGTTCTTGGAAGGTTTCTGACTTGTTTGAATGAATAACTACATACTATTCTGAATAAAGAAAAATAAACCAGTTCTACTTATAAACAATCTCAAATGTGGGAGGTAAAGAAAAAAAATTATTTTTCTAGGTTACACTGAAGGTAGTAATTATCTTCCTTAGTTGGTTGGTTGGTTGATTTGGTGTTTTATGGCACAAAGCAGCTGGGCTATCTGTGCTAAACATCCAGTAAAAAGATAAAATTAAAGTAAAATAAAAGAAAATTAAGGTAAAAAAAAAACAAAGTAAAAAAACCATAAACCAATGTTTACATCTAGTCTAAAGCATTAAAACAAAACTACAGTAATACAAGTTGTAGAGGACTTTCTGCAGCATAACTGTAATTATCATAACTCGCTAGGAAGATTAAAAGAGATAAGTACGAAAACCATCATCAGTCACCTGTAGCTGGCCTTTCCAGTCTTGGTTCCAAGTTATTTGATGTTATAGCTATTTTCAAAAAGTAAAGTAATTAAAGTTTTAAAGGAAGTGTAGCAAAATTTTAATAGTAACTTGCCAGGATGACTAACAGGTAGTTCAAACAGCAGCGTTAGTCACCTAAGTAGACCTTTCCAGTCCTATTTGAGTTACTTGACTTTACAGTCATTTTCTAATTTCAAATCAAACTAGATAGACTGTGATTCTCCAAAGGGATTCTCATCAAAGAAGGTCTAAAAAAACTTAAATGGCATTAGAAAGACTGATGGCCTTTAAAAAAACTAAAAACATTTCCAAGGTGGACAATGTCATTATGGACAAACCTTAGGACAGAATATGGTGAAAATGGCACCATCGTTGATAGTCATAACGATGGCAAGAAAGTAAAATGTGGTATACAGTGACCTGAGTATCACACAGACAACATAATGGTGTATCAGTTCCAGATAAATGAAAACAATGAGTTAAAAAACTGTGACCAATGCATAGTCTAGTTAGAACAACTTCCTCCTTCCGATCCTTACGGTAACAAGGACAGCCAAAGTCTAATACAGGGTTGTATTTGGAAAAGCATGTTTTTGCATTGCTCACTCCAAATTGACTGCGAGATGGCACAGAGCCAAGCCTTGAATACAGGACCATAGTCCATGTATCAGACAGGCACAGCGGTGATAGTGCCAGAGCAGATAGACTTAGCTGCAGTGTCGGCAAGCTAGCTCCCATGAATACCAATATGGCCCAGTATCCAGAAAAACTGAATAGAAGTAGATGATAAAGAGAAATGGGCCAGTCAGTTGTGAATATTGGTGACAACAGGGTGTGAACCAATGTGAAGCGATTCTAGGGCCAGCAGAGAACTAAGCGAGTCAGTATAAATCATGCAGTTTGAGTACTGCTTAGCTTCTATGTGATCCAGGGCAAGAGAAATGGCATACAGTTCAGTAGTAAACACAGAAGCTGTAGAGGGATTCTACGTGCAACCATGGTAGAGTCCACACAGTCACCTGATTTTGAACCATCTGTATAAACAGGAATGGAAAGATGGTTCAAAAGATGTTCAGCAAATAACAAACAGTATTTCCAATCAGGAGTGTCTACTTTTCTCAGATAGCTTTAAGATAATTCACAATTGGGGATGGTAATAAACCATGGTGGGATGGGCTGACCAGTGGATACAGCAATGTTATCCAAGGACAGACCCAATTCATCCAACTATGACTGGATATGAAGGCTAAAAGGAGCAATGGCATACCGTCTGGTCTGAAAAAGCATGAGCCAACGAGGAAAGAAAACACAACCCTAGATGGGATGCTTTGGTTAGGAACAAAGTTTCAAAGCATATAGTAAAGACAGTTGTAAATGGCAGAGGTGCAAAAAGGTTCATGAGACTATGTATAAGCTCTGAACTGGGGAAGTACAGAAACCCCAGTGCAGAGCTGAAGTCCTTAATGATGAATAGTGTCCAGCATCTTTAAGGCCGATGGTCTGGCAGAGCCATAGACCAGTGATTCATAGTCGAGGTGGCCAAGCATGTCCAAGTGTGTTAAGATTCGAATTCCCATCACATCAAACATGCTCACCCTTTCAGCCATGGGGGCATTATAATGTGACATTCAATCACACTATTTGTGGGTAAAAGAGGAGCCCATGAGTTGGCAGTGGATGGTGATGACTAGCTGCCTTCCCTCTAGTCTTACACTGCTAAATTAGGGACAGCTAGCACAGGTAGCCCTCGAGTAGCTTTGCACGAAATTCAAAACAAGCAAACCATAGTCCAGTGTCGGTCAAATAAGAGCACGATATATCTTTAGCATAGAACATCGATCCACTCCACAAGTGATGGAAGAGAGGACAAGGAGGATGTTCAGTGCTCTTGTACATTTGACCTGTAGCTGCTTGATTTGTGGTATAAAGGTCAGCTTACGGTCAAAGATAAGCCCCAAGAACTTAGTCTCAAAGACCTCAGGCAGCACAACTTCACCGCTATGGAGTTCAGGATCAGGACGAATACCCCATTGGTGACAGAATTGCATGCAAACTGTTTTAGTGAGAGAGAAGGTAAAGCCCTTTGCTGTGATCCACTTCAGTAAACAATTGAGAGCAGTTTGTAGCTGCCGCTCAATATACCTCATGTTCAATGACTGGCATGAGATGTGAAAGTCGTCGATATAGAGCGTGTTTGCAACAGTGAGAGGGAGTTGTTCAGTGATGGCATTAATTTTTATACTGAAAAGTGTGACATTCAGAACACAGCCCCAAGAGACTCCAAGTTTCTACAGAAAAAAATGGTAAAGTGTTGAACCCACATGAACTTGGAATTGCCTGACCATTAACAAATTTTTAATAAATGTGGGCAAATGGCCACGTAACCCATATCTATGCTGTCTCACAAAATGCCATATCTCCATGTTGTATTATAAGCCTTCTCAATGTCAAAGAATATTGATACAAGATGTTTGAGAAAGGCTTTTCTGACTGATTTGGCACTGGAACAAGGGAATACTTCTCAAACTACTATTCGTTCTGGTAATAGGAACCTCGAGAATAAACACTGAGGAAGGCTTCAATCTGTTGTGAATGAAGAAACAGTAATAGTTACTGCATAAGCTAGCCCACACATGACAGTTCATATTAAGTGCTACTGCATAAGCTAACCCACACATGACAGTTCATATTAAGTGCTACTGCATAAGCTAGCCCACACATGACAGTTCATATTAAGTGCTACTGCATAAGCTAGCCCACACATGACAGTTCATATTAAGTGCTACTGCAGCTAGCCCACACATGACAGTTCATACATATTTAGTGCTACTGCATAAGCTACACATGACAGTTCATATTAAGTGCTACTGCATAAGCTAGCCCACACATGACAGTTCATATTAAGTGCTACTGCATAAGCTAGCCCACACATGACAGCATATTAAGTGCCCACATGACAGTTCATATTATGACAGTTGCCCACACATGACAGTTCAGGCTTTCAGTAGACTGAGAAGTTTCCAGTGCAACTGTTTCTCATCACCTGGCTGCAATCAGAAAGTTAAAAATTTGGGCAAAGAGGTACCACATGAACTGATAGAAGAGCAGAAAACTGGTTAGGAACAAGAGGGAGTCATTCTTAAAGCAAAGCATTACCTATGACAAGAAGTGGATCCTATATGGAAAAAAAAAAACCTATGCAGAAAATATAGCATACTTTGATTATTAAAACTGGTGTTTGTAAAAAATATGGAGTTTTAATTTTTACATATACAGTCAGCCATTTCAAATGAAACAAACTACTACAAAGCAGGCATCAACAAAACCACTGTAATAACTGAATGTCAAAAAAGATTATTGTACTATTAAAACTTTAACTGTACTAAATAGATGTGACATAGAGCACATCATACTAAGAGGACATAGAAAATACCATAGTGTTAAGAAGATACCAACAAAACCACCATCCTCAGTGTAAAAAAACAAGCATCCTCAATAATCATCAACAAGTACCCTGAAGTATCAGTATTCCCAGAAGAAAACTGTGGTAACACAACATCAACATGAACACTGTACTAATATAGCAACATAAAAATCATTGTACTGACAATGCATAAACAAGGATACAATAATTAACAATATACTAGAATAACTGTAGTGTACAGGTTAATATGTTCACTGTACTAATATGTATTAACAAGATCAATATGCTGAAACAACAGCCAAAAGATATCTAAGGTAACAGAATGCCTACAAAGTCATTATAATAAGAGCACATCATAAAGCTAGTATACTGTCTGTTCATGATGCAATAGTATACAGGATATTGACAAAAAAAAAAAAAAAAAAAGAGAGAGAGAGAGAGAAAAATATTACTACACTGACAACACAACTGTATATATATATATATTCAGGGAACCATCAAGCCCAACACAACACCAGAATAACAAAACGTTATGATAACATAAAATAACTAAAAGATCACTGCAATAAAGGAACAGATAAAAATCCATTGTACAAGAACATATATAACAACACTGTATTAACTCTCTCAACACAGCCTTGATCTGTATGACTGACCATGTGACCTCCTTGTGCTTGTTTACAGTCTGTTTAGATTTAATACTTCTAACTTTCAAAGTGGTATATTTTCAAAAATCTGGCAATGTTTCAGTTGATATTACAAGTCTCTAACATACAAAGAATCATATTTAATTAAATAAAATAAAGATTTGTCCATATGATAATTTGTTTTGAATAATCTGTGTGAAAAGTTATTTTAATGTTAAAATTAAAAAATACCTCCTTTGTATATAACCCTAAGACCTCCATAAATACATTTCAAACATTTTTTTCAGTAAATCTTGATAGTTTATATGTTATTTTTCTAACCCAACTCAAAACAGGATTGATTAACTTCACTGACCTTGAAACCACCAAAAACAATAAAATAAATTTAAAAAACCCTGAATTACCCTTTCTTCTTTCTAGAATGACTTCATATTGCAAGAAGAAACTACACTCATTTATCCTAAGTAGCTCTTAGTTTGTAACACATCTATTTATAATTAAGGTTTATCACCATTTAAACTGCAACAAACTACTGTCAAGCCATTATAAGATGTAAAATCAAGTCAAGAAACATCCAGCTCACATTACGCTATCGAATTACATTACCCATGAGCTACTACAACTAGTACAATAAGCTCAAGTGTCTCGTGAAAAAATTATACTTATTGTTGATTTTACTTTATCTTAACTTAAAAAAATATCCTTACTTATTTTTTACATTTTAGTTGCTTTTATAATTATACACAAAAAATAAACATAAACAAATAAATAAATGAAACACTTGAACAATCTACACTGTTTCTCTTGATTGTTGAAGAGAGTTAACCATAACTTTTAATGCTACTTATATTATCGCAATTTATAATTTTTATTTCATTAAATAATGCTACAAACAACATAGACTATAACATGCAAAATTTACACATCACTCAAAAATTTACTAGCTTTCTAGATCTGTGACAAGAGTCATTACAAATTAATCCAAGCTAGTCATTTCTCAATGGAACGTTGGTTATACAGAAGAAAATATTGTGAAATACATCATTTGATAGAATGAAAACCTTAACTGTCTATTAGTTATAGGTAACATACAGTTAAGCATAAAGAGAACTATGAACACAACTTGAAAGAGAGGATGTGACAGCAGGAGTCTGACTTTCTATTCAGTAGAAAAAAATGTTGAAGACTATATTTAATGTGGTTTATCTGAGCAATGATGATTTTAGAGAAAGTAGTTTTCATTCAATTTCATACTTCTTCCATGGGTGGTGGATAAAATCTGCCATGAGAGCATGTGTCATGTGTGTCACACTAGGAAATATTCAGAATTTTTTATGATAGTGCCTTGCAAAATTAAGAGCTGATTATTTATATGTTATTAAAATATGGTTTATTAACAAAGGTTTTATGCTATTCTAATTGGCATACCATAACCATGAAGTTGTTTAATAAAATATTCAAGGTAAGACACTAAAACATTGTGTCATGCTCAGCACCCAGTGTGATGGGGTTAAAGGAAGAGATAAGACAATTGTACTATAACATCAACAAAACTACTGTGCTAAAGGAATACAAACCAGAGCATTACACCAACAAAACAAAAACACCACTATAATAAAGGAATAAATTCAAGTCTACTATACCAGAATATCAATAACACTACTGTAATAATGGAACAAAAACATGACTACTGTACCAGAACGTCAATAACACTACTATATTAAAGGAACAAAAACATGACTACTGTACCAGAACATCAGTAACACCACTATACTAAAGGAACAGAAACAAGACTATTGTACTAGAACACCCATAACACCACTGTATTAAAAAAACATAAACAAGACTGCTGTACCAGAACATTAATAACACCCCTGCTCTAGAGGAACAGAAACAATAGTATATCAGAATATCAATAACATCACTGTACCTAAAGGACAGAAACAAGATTACTATACCAGAACACCACTGCACTAAGTGAACAGAAACAAGATGACCGTACCAGAACATCAATAACACCACTGTAATAAAGGTACAGAAACAAGACTACTATACCAGAAACTCAATAACACCACTATACTAACTAAACAGAAACAGGACTAATGTACCAGAACATCAATAATGCCACTGTACCTAAGGAACAGAAACAGGACTAATGTACCAAAACATCAATAATGCCAGGTGTACCTAAGGAACAGAAACAGGACTAATGTACCAGAACATCAATAATGCCACTGTACCTAAGGAACAGAAACAAGACTAATGTACCAGAACATCAATAATGCCACTGTACCTAAGGAACAGAAACAAGACTAATGTACTAGAACATCAGTAAACACCACTGTAGCTAAAGAACAAAAACAAGACTAATGTACCAGAACATTGGTACTAAAGAAATGTTTTTGACTGTACTAAGTCATGAACAGTGTAATAATAGCACAGTAACATTTAGTTCTATGTAGGTAATCCAAGTAATTGTTAACAACACACAAATGTACTACATTATCTTACTTAGAAAATTATAGAGGAATCCATCAGTAACAACAGAGCATTTTACAATGTGAGGTGCACATAACATGAAACTTATTATTAACATAAACATAATATATTCATTGACCCTCTGGGTGGAGAATGGCAGTTCTTCAGGATGGACATACATGGTTATCAATACCTAGCAGTTTTCGTATTAGTAGTAAAGTATTCTATTACCAAAACACTCATCAACCTGTGCAAAAATTATTTAGCTAAGAAAGAAGCTGCATCATTCAAATGATGCAATGGCCCCTCTAGAGCCCTGATCTCAATCCAACTATGCAGAGCTGGGATTTGATAGATCCAAAATAAGATAAATCAAAAGTTACATTTAAAGAAACTTTATGGGAGTGTATTAGAGACACTTAGAACAATATCCTAAAAGAAACTTTAATTAAATATTTTACAACCATGCATGAAAGATGGGACAACTAGCACTTCCACCAAGTTTCTTTTGTACTGAATATGAAGATTAATACACTTCTGATGTTTCACGTGTGACCAACTTTCTATTGTTTTGTGAAAGTAACCTGACACCTAATGTTTGACTAACATTTTTGCACAGTACTGTATAGCTGGTAATATAATGCTTGTATCAGTGCAGGTTTAGAATACAAGTTGTGTATCTTGTGGTCAGTGCTCTTACTTTCTTCAATTTCATGCTATTTCAGAAGCTATACAACTGCTTCAATAAATAAGGACAAGTACAAATAACTGATAAAATTAAAACTAGGTATAGCTCATTTGATATATAAAACACAATATTATGACCAATGATAATATCAAATTCATTTGTCTTATTTTCTTTCTCATTTTTAATGGCTAATTTAATCATGTGTGAAAAACTGTATGAGAAGATGAGAAAATGATTATGTCATAAATGGAACAATGCAGACAAAATAAAACTTTAACAAAAAAAAATCTCTCTAATGGATACATTTACATGATTTAAGACACAGGGAAAAAGAAAACCAGATGTGACAAAACTATTAAAAATCATTTCACAATTATATTTCAAAAAAATTCATAATCTAAAATAGTACACAAATACTAAACAAACTTACATAATTTTTCAAGTACAAGCATAGATATTATCCAATTAGGTTACACATTTTAGTGGGAGAGGGCAACAAACAACAACAGCACAACATCAACTAGCCAGTCCAAAGGGTTAAAAATAAGATCATTTTAATTCCCATCTTCAAAACGTGTGCAGGATATATTTTGCTCAAAATTAAATAAGCCACTTACATATTCTAGATATGCCAGTCAGATGCTATTAACTGAATTCAAAATTGACTCAGATCTAATATAAAATTTTCTCTCTGTATAAGGACAAAATCTATGTTTGTCTTATCTTACACCTCCTAACTCGCAGGGGGCTAACCTCAACCAAACTTTGTGGGATGATAATTTGGAATAAGGGACACTTAATGAATGTTCACAATTCCTTCCCCTTCATTATTACTATTACTGAGTATTTATCATCTTTGATGTAAATTAACATTATCTACATTCACATATGGTGCCACATCCATACACACAAAAAAAAAACTTAAACTTTCAATAGAACAACACATACACAGTGTGTATATATCTCAGAGAGTGCACTAGCTTTATCTATGGAAGAATTCAAAGAAATAATATGGTTGCCAAAATTGCAATACTACATAAACTTGCCTGAAGCTTCTGCTCCAATAGCCAACATAATGCTGGTGTGAAATGTCCTTTCTTCAGTTATACCCATTTCCTACTTCGAACCATGATCTTTGAATTTTGACCTCCAAGCCACTTCTGTGCCCAATGGTTGTCAATTAATTAATCATATGAAACATTGTAATAGGACATTCAGAGGGGGGGGTGTTGAAAGTAGGTAACAGTAAGCATCTCTAATGCCACTACTTCTTCCTACAAGGTCACCCTGACCATCACACAGTGTATACCATATCTAAAGTATACACATATTGAGTTTTTAAAGTTTATACAAAACTTTCATTGAGGTAATAATTAATGCTGTAATAATGTGTTATATTTTAAATAAATTGTGTAAAAGTTAGGATTTTTGTATTATTTATTACAGTATCCACCCACAAACTTTGTTTTAAGCTTATAAACCCAAACAAAGAACAGGTACCTCATCTTGTGTGATGTGACAAACTCAAAGAGGTGAATTAAGTAATTATGGATACCTTTAGTCTCATCAGTACTAATTATAGTTCCACTCTGGTACAGTAATAAATCTACAGACTTACAATGCTAAAATCAGAGGTTCGATTCCCATGGGTAAACTCGACAGATAGCCCAATGTGGCTTTTTTATAAAAAAAAAACACACACATACTAATTATAAGCATGCAACAAAGTACCTGATTACTTTCATTATTCACAGTTAAGGTTGTCACAATCTACTGGCACAGTGGTGTAGTGACTGGTCACACAATCAACAACTAATTTTTAAATATCAGTACTTAATTTCATTATAAACTTATAATTAAGTACATTAAAGCAATTTATAACTAAATACATACCAATTTAAGATCAATTCCTCCTAATTCTAGTTGCTTGTATAGTATATTCCACAATTTCTCTTTACTTCCTGGTGTAAACTGAAGTAAGTCAAATACCAGTAACTCCATTACAAACCTAAAGATGCAAAGAAAGAATAACCACGTACAAATTATACAGTTGGACGATGCTTTTAAAATGAAACATTTCATTGTAATACCTTATCTTATTGAGTTGCTAATCACATTTTTAAGTTTTCAATATATTTCAAAATTAGTCCATACATTGAAAGCAATATATGGAGCTCTTAGACTGAAAAGCTGTTTCAATTTTTGCTTGAATCTCACAAACATTAGTTACTCTGTACCGAACAGTTAAGAATAAACAAAAGTTGAAATATTATAACCAGAAAAAGACAAAATCACTACTATAAGATCTTACTGAAGAACATGGTCTATGTTACAATATTTAATGAAACAACTGTTTGAATTCTTACTTTTTTCAAGTGAACTACAGTGATTAAGGTGTTTGTGAACCAGTATTAAGCCTTGTAACATTTTCACAAGGTTAGATTCCATGTAAAATGCAAAACAAGGTACAAAGCAGCCTTTCTGCAATTCTGTAAAGAACATATCCAATGAATGCACAGCATGTGGAGTCATATCCTTTTTAAAGATGAATCATGGTTCACTCTGTACTTAAATAGCAGGCATATAATAATTTTAAACCAGATCAAGCCATTACCATGCATGAACTTATCAAGTACAACCCATCACTGAAATGCATACAACCTCTGTATATATGAGCAATGACAGATGTACAAACACTTTCAGGAAGGGCCTAGGTCCATGGACCAACTTTGTTACCATTTTGTGGTTGCTATAGTTTTCATGCTGTTAATTCTAAATTAGTAAGTGCATGTTCACAAAATTTGTAAATATTACAATGCTATCATATGCAAAATATTAGTTTTATTTCTATTAAGTTTTAAGGTTTGTTATGCAATGTTTTATCATGCCCTTTGTTATTTTAGCACATTGCCTATTTAATGTGCAAAGTAATTTTCATTTTAAGATAAAAAATATATTTTTATGCATCAGAAAATTTTCAAATTTCACATGCAAAATATTTATATCATCCAAATAGTTTTATGACACATTTCTTAAGAAAAATAAACTTTATATTTTATATTATTTCCTCACCAAATCTCTCTATGGGTCAAGTCAGTTTGATGATCTCATAACCACCACATAAAATTAGGAAATAAATATAGCATAAATTATGCCTTTTTCACTCAAGAATGACTACAGATTATAACACCACAACATAAATGTTCAGACTATATAGATTAAATCTCATTACATTATACAATTATACAGTTTTATTATTTTTACTATACTGCCTTTCAGCCATGCCAAGCTAACACAAATTACAATGATGTGGTGCACATGCACTCATGTTTCCCAAACCAATAATATAAAACTGATTTTAAATCTTTACAAAGTGACCTATTTTTGTGTGTTTTAGCGGCCTAATATTTTGTAAAATACAGCCACATTGCAATTATTGTACATTATATATCTACATAGTTTATTAACATTTTCAAACATGTTCTTAAACTTATTTTTCTTAAAACATAAAACAGGAAATGAAGAAAGCAATTGTCTTTTCCAGCTACAACCTTTGCACCTGGATGATGCTTGTTATAGCTTACTAATCTTTAGGATATTTCAAACATAGAGGACATGAAACAAAATTTTTGTAAAGGTTTTAAATATATATTGGAATAACCAAAAGATTCAAAAACTACAATACTGATAACCACAGAATTCCACTATAATTCATTAAGCTTAGTAACTGAGCTGTATTTGCACCTAAAAATTATGAAATTTAAACAGACTAAAAACTCAACTTTCCAGCACAAAAGAGATTGGAAGGCTTACTCTAGCAGTTAAAATTTAGAAGTAAAACATATCATATACAAGAAAAACAATAAATAGTCCCACTCCAGTAACTCAAATTTAGTGGTGACGTGCCATCTACATGTGCATAAAGTGATTAAAATAAACTATGTATGATTTTAGAAGTGGATATATCTTATTATAGTTAAAATATTACAATTTCTAACTATCCTTTTGCTTTTTTGTGTAATATGTCTTATTCAAACATTTCAACAAAAATCAAGAACATAGAGAAGGTATTGTGTACATTTTACAGTTATAATAAATTTTTGTATCAGTTCTAAACTTTCATACTTACATTACTTGAACTTGTAAACTTTCACATCCTTCAACACTTTTCAAAACAATTGGAATCACAGAGAAGTCTAGCTTTTCTTCTGCCTTTATAACATTAAATGTAGTAAAATATCAGAATTATATACATTTCTTAAAATTAAATATACTTACATACAAACTATATACATAACATTATGTGCAGGCAAATATCAGAATTTGTTATTTTCCTGCACAAAGAATATTTTTGCAACAAGCATGCACTCTTAACTAACAGATCTAAGCATTGAATGCTGCTTTTTATATGAAAACTTTTCATTCACCACCAGACAACACCTGCCTGGTCATCTTCATTCCAAAGCCAAGCAGCATCTGGTATGTATCATCCAACCAATGGCAGAGAGAGAGTCCACACCATCTAAACCTCAACTTCAGAAGAAAGAAAGAAGAAATTTCATGCCATCAGTCAAAATGTTGTGCATGTGCAAATCCAGAACCAACACCAGCCACTCAGGAACCTAACACCTGAATAACAGTAGGAAGAGATGCGTCAGTGTGGAGGTTCACTCAAATACCAATCAGATAGGTTCCACTCTGCACACCATCCTCCTCCAAGTTTGAATTTATCAGAAGTGGAGCACTGGAGAGACTACATCTACCCCATACAAGACTCAATTACACAGAGTTGGAGCACTTGACAATTGTAGAACAATGAATCCTTACCAACAAATGTATATAAACTTATGTTAGTTGGTCCATCTCTAATCCAAAATCAGTCTCTATGAATTGGCATCCAGTTGATGGTAAAATGAGAGATCTCAACCAGGGAGGTGAGCAGCATTGCAATGGATTTGCTCATGATATAGTGTATGACTGGTGAAGAACATATGCCCTATACACCTTCAGGAAACCACTGCCCTACACTCAACAGAATGGAATTGAGCACATTCAGGAGGCAGCCTCCATGGTCCACTACCCCAGCAACTACGAACTGGCAAGTGGTAAAGACTCCCTTTTCCCACAAAACGAGGGTGGGGATGGATTAGGAAATCAGGAGGAATGCGAATACTGGAGACAGTACACTGAGTAACCACAAAGTCCCTATTTTGATATGAAGACTGGGCCCAATTTATTAAATCAAAGGGACAGCAGAAAAAAGCAGGTATCTCTTTCTGTTTTACTCATGGGTCCATAAGTCAATAAGGGTTGTAGCTATAGGAGCTGGGATTTGATAGATCCAAAATAAGATAAATCAAAAGTTACATTTAAAGAAACTTTATGGGAGTGTATTAGAGACACTTAGAACAATATCCTAAAAGAAACTTTAATTAAATATTTTACAACCATGCATGAAAGATGGGACAACTAGCACTTCCACCAAGTTTCTTTTGTACTGAATATGAAGATTAATACACTTCTGATGTTTCACGTGTGACCAACTTTCTATTGTTCTGTGAAAGTAACCTGACACCTAATGTTTGACTAACATTTTGCACAGTACTGTATAGCTGGTAATATAATGCTTGTATCAGTGCAGGTTTAGAATACAAGTTGTGTATCTTGTGGTCAGTGCTCTTACTTTCTTCAATTTCATGCTATTTCAGAAACTATACAACTGCTTCAATAAATAAGGACAAGTACAAATAACTGATAAAATTAAAACTAGGTATAGCTCATTTGATATATAAAACACAATATTATGACCAATGATAATATCAAATTAATTTGTCTTATTTTCTTTCACATTTTAATGGCTAATTTAATCATGTGTGAAAAACTGTATGAGAAGATGAGAAAATGATTATGTCATAAATGGAACAATGCAGACAAAATAAAACTTTAACAAAAAAAATCTCTCTAATGGATACATTTACATGATTTAAGACACAGGGGAAAAAGAAAACCAGATGTGACAAAACTATTAAAAATCATTTCACAATTATATTTCAAAAAAATTCATAATCTAAAATAGTACACAAATACTAAACAAACTTACATAATTTTTCAAGTACAAGCATAGATATTATCCAATTAGGTTGCACATTTTAGTGGGAGAGGGCAACAAACAACAACAGCACAACATCAACTAGCCAGTCCAAAGGGTTAAAAATAAGATCATTTTAATTCCCATCTTCAAAACGTGTGCAGGATATATTTTGCTCAAAATTAAATAAGCCACTTACATATTCTAGATATGCCAGTCAGATGCTATTAACTGAATTCAAAATTGACTCAGATCTAATATAAAATTTTCTCTCTGTATAAGGACAAAATCTATGTTTGTCTTATCTTACACCTCCTAGCTCGCAGGGGGCTAACCTCAACCAAACTTTGTGGGATGATAATTTGGAATAAGGGACACTTAATGAATGTTCACAATTCCTTCCCCTTCATTATTACTATTACTGAGTATTTATCATCTTTGATGTAAATTAACATTATCTACATTCACATATGGTGCCACATCCATACACAAAAAAAAACACTTAAACTTTCAATAGAACAACACATACACAGTGTGTATATATCTCAGAGAGTGCACTAGCTTTATCTATGGAAGAATTCAAAGAAATAATATGGTTGCCAAAATTGCAATACTACATAAACTTGCCTGAAGCTTCTGCTCCAATAGCCAACATAATGCTGGTGTGAAATGTCCTTTCTTCAGTTATACCCATTTCCTACTTCGAACCATGATCTTTGAATTTTGACCTCCAAGCCACTTCTGTGCCCAATGGTTGTCAATTAATTAATCATATGAAACATTGTAATAGGACATTCAGAGGGGGGTGTTGAAAGTAGGTAACAGTAAGCATCTCTAATGCCACTACTTCTTCCTACAAGGTCACCCTGACCATCACACAGTGTATACCATATCTAAAGTATACACATATTGAGTTTTTAAAGTTTATACAAAACTTTCGTTGAGGTAATAATTAATGCTGTAATAATGTGTTATATTATAAATAAATTGTGTAAAAGTTAGTATTTTTGTATTATTTATTACAGTATCCACCCACAAACTTTGTTTTAAGCTTATAAACCCAAACAAAGAACAGGTACCTCATCTTGTGTGACAAACTCAAAGAGGTTAATTAAGTAATTATGGATACCTTTAGTCTCATCAGTACTAATTATAGTTCCACTCTGGTACAGTAATAAATCTACAGACTTACAATGCTAAAATCAGAGGTTCGATTCCCATGGGTAAACTCGACAGATAGCCCAATGTGGCTTTTTTTAAAAAAAAACATACACATACTAATTATAAGAATGCAACAAAGTACCTGATTACTTTCATTATTCACAGTTAAGGTTGTCACAATCTACTGGCACAGTGGTGTAGTGACTGGTCATACAATCAACAACTAATTTTTAAATATCAGTACTTAATTTCATTATAAACTTATAATTAAGTACATTAAAGCAATTTATAACTAAATACATACCAATTTAAGATCAATTCCTCCTAATTCTAGTTGCTTGCATAGTATATTCCACAATTTCTCTTTACTTCCTGGTGTAAACTGAAGTAAGTCAAATACCAGTAACTCCATTACAAACCTAAAGATGCAAAGAAAGAATAACCACGTACAAATTATACAGTTGGACGATGCTTTTAAAATGAAACATTTCATTGTAATACCTTATCTTATTGAGTTGCTAATCACATTTTTTAAGTTTTTAATATATTTCAAAATTAGTCCATACATTGAAAGCAATATATGGAGCTCTTAGACTGAAAAGCTGTTTCAATTTTTGCTTGAATCTCACAAACATTAGTTACTCTGTACCGAACAGTTAAGAATAAACAAAAGTTGAAATATTATAACCAGAAAAAGACAAAATCACTACTATAAGATCTTACTGAAGAACATGGTCTATGTTACAATATTTAATGAAACAACTGTTTGAATTCTTACTTTTTCAAGTGAACTACAGTGATTAAGGTGTTTGTGAACCAGTGCTAAGCCTTGTAACATTTTCACAAGGTTAGATTCCATGTAAAATGCAAAACAAGGTACAAAGCAGCCTTTCTGCAATTCTGTAAAGAACATATCCAATGAATGCACAGCATGTGGAGTCATATCCTTTTTAAAGATGAATCATGGTTCACTCTGTACTTAAATAGCAGGCATATAATAATTTTAAACCAGATCAAGCCATTACCATGCATGAACTTATCAAGTACAACCCATCACTGAAATGCATACAACCTCTGTATATATGAGCAATGACAGATGTACAAACACTTTCAGGAAGGGCCTAGGTCCCTGGACCAACTTTGTTACCATTTTGTGGTTGCTATAGATTTCATGCTGTTAATTCTAAATTAGTAAGTGCATGTTCACAAAATTTGTAAATATTACAATGCTATCATATGCAAAATATTAGTTTTATTTCTATTAAGTTTTAAGGTTTGTTATGCAATGTTTTATCATGCCCTTTGTTATTTTAGCACATTGCCTATTTAATGTGCAAAGTAATTTTCATTTTAAGATAAAAAATATATTTTTATGCATCAGAAAATTTTCAAATTTCACATGCAAAATATTTATATCATCCAAATAGTTTTATGACACATTTCTTAAGAAAAATAAACTTTATATTTTATATTATTTCCTCACCAAATCTCTCTATGGGTCAAGTCAGTTTGATGATCTCATAACCACCACATAAAATTAGGAAATAAATATAGCATAAATTATGCCTTTTTCACTCAAGAATGACTACAGATTATAACACCACAACATAAATGTTCAGATTATATAGATTAAATCTCATTATATTATACAATTATACAGTTTTATTATTTTTACTATACTGCCTTTCAGCCATGCCAAGCTAACACAAATTACAATGATGTGGTGCACATGCACTCATGTTTCCCAAACCAATAATATAAAACTGATTTTAAATCTTTACAAAGTGACCTATTTTTTGTGTGTTTTAGCGGCCTAATATTTTGTAAAATACAGCCACATTGCAATTATTGTACATTATATATCTACATAGTTTATTAACATTTTCAAACATGTTATTAAACTTATTTTTCTTAAAACATAAAACAGGAAATGAAGAAGTAAAGAAAGCAATTGTCTTTTCCAGCTACAACCTTTCCACCTGGATGATGCTTGTTATAGCTTATTAATCTTTAGGATATTTCAAACATAGAAAACATGAAACAAAATTTTTGTAAAGGTTTTAAATATATATTGGAATAACCAAAATATTCAAAAACTACAATACTGATAACCACTGAATTCCACTATAATTCATTAAGCTTAGTAACTGAGCTGTATTTGCACCTAAAAATTATGAAATTTAAACAGACTAAAAACTCAACTTTCCAGCACAAAAGAGATTGGAAGGCTTACTCTAGCAGTTAAAATTTAGAAGTAAAACATATCATATGCAAGAAAAACAATAAATAGTCCCACTCCAGTAACTCAATTTTAGTGGTGACGTGCCATCTACATGTGCATAAAGTGATTAAAATAAACTATGTATGATTTTAGAAGTGGATATATCTTATTATAGTTAAAATATTACAATTTCTAACTATCCTTTTGCTTTTTTGTGTAATATGTCTTATTCAAACATTTCAACAAAATCAAGAACATAGAGAAGGTATTGTGTACATTTTACAGTTATAATAAAATTTTGTATCAGTTCTAAACTTTCATACTTACATTACTTGAACTTGTAAACTTTCACATCCTTCAACACTTTTCAAAACAATTGGAATCACAGAAAAGACTAGCTTTTCTTCTGCCTTTATAACATTAAATGTAGTAAAATATCAGAATTATATACATTTCTTAAAATTAAATATACTTACATACAAACTATATACATAACATTATGTGCAGGCAAATATCAGAATTTGTTATTTTCCTGCACAAAGAATATATTTTTACAACAAGCATGCACTCTTAACTAACAGATCTAAGCATTGAATGCTGCTTTTTATATGAAAAACTTTTCATTCACCACCAGACAACACCTGCCTGGTCATCTTCATTCCAAAGCCAAGCAGCATCTGGTATGTATCATCCAACCAATGGCAGAGAGAGAGTCCACACCATCTAAACCTCAACTTCAGAAGAAAGAAAGAAGAAATTTCATGCCATCAGTCAAAATGTTGTGCATGTGCAAATCCAGAACCAACACCAGCCACTCAGGAACCTAACACCTGAATAACAGTAGGAAGAGATGCGTCAGTGTGGAGGTTCACTCAAATACCAATCAGATAGGTTCCAGTCTGCACACCATCCTCCTCCAAGTTTGAATTTATCAGAAGTGGAGCACTGGAGAGACTACATCTACCCCATACAAGACTCAATCACACAGAGTTGGAGCACTTGACAATTGTAGAACAATGAATCCTTACCAACAAATGTATATAAACTTATGTTAGTTGGTCCATCTCTAATCCAAAATCAGTCTCTTTGAATTGGCATCCAGTTGATGGTAAAATGAGAGATCTCAACCAGGGAGGTGAGCAGCATTGCAATGGATTTACTCATGATATAGTGTATGACTGGTGAAGAACATATGCCCTATACACCTTCAGGAAACCACTGCCCTACACTCAACAGAATGGAATTGAGCACATTCAGGAGGCAGCCTCCATGGTCCACTACCCCAGCAACTACGAACTGGCAAGTGTTAAAAGACTCCCTTTTCCCACAAAACGAGGGTGGGGATGGATTAGGAAATCAGGAGGAATGCGAATACTGGAGACAGTACACTGAGTAACCACAAAGTCCCTATTTTGATATGAAGACTGGGCCCAATTTATTAAATCAAAGGGACAGCAGAAAAAAGCAGGTATCTCTTTCTGTTTTACTCATGGGTCCATAAGTCAATAAGGGTTGTAGCTATAGTGGGAAAAGATGCCCAGGAATTACTATTTTCACCTAGCACTCCAATATAATGTGACTACAGTTGCCTGGCATTAATTATCACTGAAATAAAGTTCACCATAAGCATGAAGACATTCTTTGTCAATTCTGTAGTACACTTTACAATAAGCCTGTTAGAAATAAATACCTTTGCACAAAAATTATTTTTTAAGAAAAGTACAAAGGAAAAACCTATACACGAAACTGAACAAATGGCTCACCCCATGCTAATTCACTTGTACTTAAATGGTACATCAGACATCATCATTCACAGTGGATACCATACAGAGCCTATTTTTTTTCCACTAAAAGTTTGTATAATGTATGCAAATATTATCAAAATTTTAGGGATATATAAAATATAAAAGTATACCAATGAAATTTTTGCATAAAATCTTCTTTAATGTCATTTTGATTAATTTGTATCTATTACCTACTGTTAATGATAGATCAATCAGAAAAATAAAACTTAGCCTGGAGTAAAATTTGTCTCTGCCTTTATACAATAAGCTTGCTTAATGCCTGCCCATGTGAAGTGTTTTATCTGGCTTTCTGAAGGAATTTGAAACTTTTCCAAGACAATTTATATGAGGATGTCATAATAATGGCTAATAAGTAAACAAATCATATTTGATTCTTTGAAAGAAAAAAAAAGCATGACACCAGTGAAATGGAAGAAACATATGCAACCCATTCTTTGTAGAATCAACTTTGTACACCACTGTGAACACAAATGAAGCGCAGCTGCTGGATATCAGACCAGGGAAGAACCTCAGATAAGCCTAAAACAAACACTAACAACCAAAAACATGCATTAGCTTTTGAACAAAGATGGAGGAAAAATAAACTGTGATTAAAGTATGTATACAATGAAAGAATGTTTGTACTTTTTTGCCAAAACTCCATTTGGCCAAGATGTTTGGAATAAAACATGATGTTAGAGGATCTGATTGGAGGGTATTGAAAGTAATGAGACAACAAAAGAACACAGGATTTCACTGAGTCGAAGCTATCATACCTGAAGTACTTTGGAAAATTGATTATTTAATTATGAAACAACAAGAAATAAGCAAAGAAGCAATGGTTCAAATTTTCTAATGTCTGTATTTTTATGCAATAATAAGCTTGCTCACACCATAAATTTTGAAATGTTGCTTGATCTAGGAGAAGTGTTGAATGCTTGCATCAAAGAGGACACTTGCAAAGGAAACAATGCAACATATGTGTCAAACACCACCATTACAAACTTCTAGAATGTTTGAGTGAAATTGCTGAAACAAAAATATTAAATGAACTAAAATTAAGTGACAACTTTGTGCTAATGTTTGTGGTTAATCAACTGACTAATCTGTTATTGAATAAATGGTTATTCTTGCAAGATTCATCATAAAAGACAGTGATACTTGTGTAAGATTCCTGAAAATATTGGATGCTTTATCCAAAGCGTTTGTAAATTGTGATGAGTTAGGAAATCAAGGAAATAATAACAAAGATGCTAACAATCATGTTGAACCTAAGGTTGATGCAGATGTTGATATGGGCATAACCAATCAAGAATTTGGAAACAGTAAACTATATGAGCAGGTTAATATTCTAAATACTGATACCATCACAGACAAAAAAAATAGAAGACTACACAGAAAACAATGAGCTGGAATATGAAAAACATTATATAATTAAGACAGACTGGGCAGCACTGATGATAAGAGTAATAAATGAAGCAGTAAAGAAATTAATGGACAGATAAATTTAAACACTAAAGGCCAAATCTATCATGACTGGGATAAGAGTGAATGCTCACCACTGTACATATCAGGAACTGAACACGTCATTCACAATTTCAAGATTGTTAGGACAGATAATCCATGGTGATGAGAAAACCCACTTGTAGAGAAAATTATATATGCAAAAATGGCTGGTATGGGTAGAGAATGCACAATGTAGAGGAGCGAACAACGTTTCGACCTTCTTCGGTCATTGTCAGGTTCACAAACAAAGAAAGAGGTAACTGACCAATAGCTGATTACATGTTTGAAAGCAGTTGTGTAATTGAGTGTAAGAATGTAGAGGGCATGCTTAGATGTTGGATTATATTTATTAATATAGGTATAAAGGTGTTCCTTTGTATTGGTTTATTTTGGGCTTAAGTTGTTGTATAAGTAAGGCTTCTTTAATTTTGCATTTGTTTATGTTTGTTTCTTTATTTAGTATTTGAGTGTTTTCTATGGTTATATTGTGTTTATTTGACTTGCAGTGTTCGAAAACGTGTGGTGAGCATAGTTTTATAGCTGTGTTTATTTGGTTTCTAGTATGTTGAGTTTTTGTTTTGTTTCATGTGCTGAGACCCAATTCATCCAACTGTGCCTGGATATGAAAGGCCAAAAGAAGCAATGGCAGATCATCTGTTCTGAAAAAGTATGGCCCACTAGGAAGGAAAATAACACCAGGTGGGATGCTGTGGTTAAGAATGAAGTTTCATAGCATATAGTAAAGACAATTGCAAACAGCAGAGGTGCAAAGAAGATTTGCAAGACCCTACGTATAAGCTCTGAATTGGGAAAGTATAAGGAAAGAACATCCAACCTGTATGATCTGCTTCTATTAAAAGCAGACATGTGTAGTGAGAAGTTAAAGGTCTGTAAAGATCTAAAAGAAACCTATTATCCATTTATACCGAGGGAAGTGCATACCCTGATAGTGCACAAGTCATGCAAAAGCCCTGATTATCTAACAAAAGGTATAATGTGTCAGGACAAGCCTGAAAGGTAATGCATAAAAATGATAAACATCTTTGTGCATAAATCAAAGATAGTGTCTGGACTGGAAGATTGAAATAGGAAAGTAAAAAACAAATATGTCTATATACCTGGAGAAAAAAAACCCTAAGAGTGACAAAGTTCATACAGTGCTATTCCTCAGTTTTCATGGAAACAAGATAAAGCCTGAAGTAAAATCCTGGAAAAGAAAAACTGACAAGCTCTACAGCACACTGCAAGAGTAGAGTCTGAATCACCTCAGAAATAAGTTGTCACATAACATGATCCTGAGAAACAGAGAAGGGAAAGGTTGAGGAGACAGAGAAAGTGGGGTATAGGAACTGGAGAAAAAATCTGAGATTATCCAGTATACCATAGAGGTCAGGAGTAAATTCCATCTACAGGTGGACAAATATGGACAAATGAGATTCCACTTGGCCAGTACCTACAGGATAGTCACAAGAATTGTTAATGGTGATAGTACAAAGGTGAGAAAAATGCCTCACTGAAAGAACCTCTGAAGGAGGAAACATGTAAGGGTTGGGAGGGCAAAGGAAAGAAAATCTAAATAGAAGCTGAAATTGGAGCAAGTTGAGACAAACATGCAACAAAGAATAAAAGGCTGAATGTTGTCTTGCAGATACCCCAGATGCCTCCAAAGATTCAGGTATATCTTCAAAAATAGATCTACATAGTAAAGGAACCATCAGTACGTGTTGTAGATAAGTGGATGACAGAAGCACTTGAAACAAAAGAATGTTGCTATCCATGAATCATAGCAACAAAGAAGTCACATGTGAGGGGATATGGGATAGGAGGCCAATTGTACCAACATGGAGGAAATTAGGGTATGGGTATCCCCCAAATATCCTTCAGAAAAAGGTGTATAGCCTCAGAAAGGATGTGGAAAGATAAAAGATTCTGATGAAAAGAAGTAAACGTAAGATAAAGGTGGGAAAACTGGGCCTGAAATAAACTCACATTGGCAAAGAGACTTCAGCTGTTAAGAGTCCAGGAAAATAATAGCCAGCATGATGGTAACCTATGGGTGTCAAGTCAGGTTGATTTGTCTTCAATTAAAATAGGAAGTGATTATCATGGACTTTGATATCTCAAGAAAAGAAACACTTGGTACTCACATGATGGGGTGGCATGTAGCAGGGAAGGGGTAGATTCACATGAAACTCAGGATATAGATAAAAGGTAACATACCTGAGAAATCAGTGATCATATCCAAGATAGCTGATAGGATGGGCTTGGCCAGTTCCTCAGGAGAGACAAGACACACACTTGCACAGCAAATAAAGTGAGAGAAACAAGCTGTAAAACTCTTCATTATCTGAATGGAATCTATTGGCATCAGAAGCATCTGATAAGGATAGATAGAAGAGAGGCAATCCACATGAAGTTCAACCTCCCAACAAACAAAAACTAAGACAGCCTCAGCTAAGACTCCTGTATCTGAATACAATGTTATGATTTCTGAATACATATTTGACTGTGAATAAGTTAGGAATTTAAAAAAAGGTTTGAAAAAAAATGTCAAACCAAAAGAAAAGAAACAAGTTAATAATATACTGCAGTTAACAATAATTGCAAATGAAAATAATAATTTAAACAAGAAAGTATTGCAAGAAAAACAGAATTTTTGAGCTAGAAAACTGCCCATGAGAAATTATTTCTAGGTGAAATCAAATAGAGGGAGAAAACTGCATCATGCAAGAGAGCACTTCATACTTCTATTGGTGGAGGACTGTTTCATGACAAATTACATGTAAATATGCAGCAAACAACATTATTCGTGAGGTGGAGGGTAGTTTCGATGCTTGTGGTGACCCATAGGTTTGCATATAAAGGATAACAGTAAACAAAAAACTACAATGCAAAAAACAAATTAGGTACTGTATCAAAACTACATGCATCCACTTGGCAATATTAAATGTAATTAAAAATGAAAAACATGTGCTTTATAACATTAAATATAGCCAATCAGAACTACATGCACATTGTCAAATAACAGAATAAAAATAAATTTTGTTTAAATGTAATAAAATATCACACAGCTGTATTTGTAGTGTTAAGTTTGTAAAAAACAATAACAGAAATACAAGTCATTACAGTATTGTAGAATATCTGAATTGGTATTTTTAATCAATGATGCCTAAAAGCCAGAAATTCCTAAGGTATATGTAATTTTAACCTATTTTCAGAGTGCAACCAGTCAGCAACACCCACTGTCTAGCCTACTGAACAAGTAACCATGCTGATTATCAATGCTATAGCATCTCCACAGCTGAAAGTCTGAAGCATATTTGATATCATCATGACTAAAACCTTAAACTTTCTGATCCTCAGCCTAGCACACAAACCACTATACCACAGAAAGCCCATTTCACAATTAAAGTATTTTAATAATATTTAATGTAATTAAATATTATAAACTAACTTGATTACCCTTTTTTATTCAATGTTGAACTTTTACTTTGTATGAATATGACAAATACACCCAAAAACGATTTTTTGTTTTTGAATTTTGCACAAAGCTACATGAAGGCTATCTGTGCTAGCCATCCTAATTTAGCAGCACAAGACTAGAGGGAAGGTAGCTAGTCATCATTATCCACTGCTAACCCTTAGACTATTCTTTTGTGAACAAATAGTGGGATTGACTGTAATATTCTAACATCCCCATGGTTGAAAGGATAGACAAGTTTGGTGTGTGACAGTGATTCAATCACACAACCTTCAAACTCCAAATTGATCACCCAAACCCACCTGGACATTACTAATGTAATTATGAACATTCATCTTCTTACCCCAACTGTGTGGGAAAGGTACATTCTACTTGCACCTGGAATTATGGGGAGGAAGTGGAACAACTGTGCTCAACCAAAAACTCAGAATGGAAAAACTCTGCATTTGAAATTATGAGGAGACAGTGGACTCTCTTCCATGAACAATAAACCGAATTTACATAGATCAAACAGAAAAGCCATACATACCTCAACCAGATAAAGGTACATCAAATATGAGCCAGTATTTCAAGTAGGTTGGTGCTACACCTACTAAAATCTAACAAAAACATTCAGGGACTTGGATAAAAACTGGGTGTGGTAAGAACTCACTGGCTCCACTTACAGAATCTGGGGTATAAAGAGAAGTCCTGAGGAACAGTGCAATTCGTGACCAAGTTCCCTAAATGTAAACTGACCCAAATTTATGCAATCCAATGATCAGAAGGGAAAGGCAAAGTCCCCTTAAGGCAATATCCCCTTATGCTTTACTCAAAATAAATCCATAAGCAGCAGTCCAGCATAGTACAGTAATGCCACCCAGTAAGCTCATGGGTAGTCTTACGAAAAACCTCATTTTTGCAAAGCTTATTGTAGTCTGTATAAAGAATATTGAGATCGTGGATGCTGGTGCAGAACTGGTTTCATAAAAGCATATCTGCCTAGACAACCCTCATCATACAGTGGGATCCTATGAAAATGAGGTAGAGGACTCTTATAAATATAACAGTTAAACTGGAATGGTCATTTGAGACAAAGAACCCAAAGAAGTTTTGTCTCAAATTTTGAATGTTAATCAATAAGACTGTCATACACAGGACAATTATGGAATATTCAAAACACTTACAAAGAGTCAGATCAAAAAAAGGAGTTATGGTTGGCATGTCTCAGCAAAGTTGGTGCAACCTTCTCTCAATATGCCATTGTTAAAATATATACTATTTCCATTAAAAAATATCTATCATGGAAGTAAGCAAAGCCCGAGACAGATACATGGCAATCCTAGACATTAAACCCCAATGTCTTGCAAAGAAAAATGAAAGAACCATCTGTGCCATGGGAGAAAGCAAAGGGATTAAGAGTTGGGCTTCCTGTTCCATTGAGTGGAGCTGGAAAGGAGTTGGTTGAATCAGTCTAAGATATTAAAAAAAACAACAAAAAACAGACTGATGGAACAACAATTCATGTCTCAGCTCTGAAAATGAAGCCTGCTTTGTTTGATCTGAAAATAGAATCCAGGTGTGATGGTTGGACATTTGATAAGATGGTGTTAACAGTAACCATTCATCAATTGAATGGTATACACAGGATTAGGGAACTTGTGTGATGAGAAAATGCTTGTATGAATTGAAAGAACCTATGTGGTCCCAAAGCTAGTTAAAAGTAAGAATCCTGAACTACAGTGGTTGGCCTTTGTGTATATATATATATATATATATAAAAAACAGAAGTCAAAATGGCAGTATACTTCCACTGTGGCAATATGCAGATGCAAGTCAATTATATCAAACTCCAATATCCACAATCCTTGTAAACAAAAAAAAACAAATTTAGAAATGAATCGCTTACAAACCTTGTACAATCTAGGTATTGATACAGACAAAAAAAGACTGATGACCAGACACACATGTGCTATATCTTAGACCCAATAACTGATAGGAATATAATGTTGGAAGAACTAGCATGACTCTCTCTCTTGCTACCCCCAGACCAGCCAAACTCTGATAGCCATAAATCTAAATTCCAAAATCTGAAGATCTGTGGAAGACAGAAACCCTACAGGTTTGGTAGATAATAGTGTTGAAAATGTGAACTGCATGACTAATCTGGACTCAAAGATATATAGTGTTCATGGATTCCAAGGGTAAGGTTACCTCACATGAAGAAATTCTCAGAACTGAGAACCCACAGTCCTAAAAGACATACAATAATTCCTGACACTACCAGCAGCATTTTGACAAATCAGTAGTACCTGTGGTTATAGAGAGAACCTACAATGGGTACAAGTGTAGCAAGGGACTAATGTTAAGGGTCAGGAGCTTCAAAAAGAGGCAGAACTATAACCTTCTGTAGGCACCAATAAAAGCTGAGATGTCAATAACAATAAGGATGAATGTATAAACTGATAAATTGAACCAGTTAACATGCTAATATTGGTTTCAGCTCATCAGTAATGAAATTAGAGATGTTAAAGTTATAAGTACATACACGTACCCTTGTCCCACTACCATCTATTCACTTAAACCACCAGCTCCATCAGAATGAAGTCTGCATTGGTTATACTGAAAGTAGAATCTGGGTGTGATGTTTGAATACTTGGTGATAAGGTGCCAGATGTTAAGAGTTACAAGTTCACCGAGGCACAATGACTTGTTCATGTGAATTACCAACACCATATTTGAACTCCTCATTTTTAGGACTAGATGCAGTGTTTGAGTCAAAATAGCCACCCACTTAGTCATACGCAAAATTGTGTAGTTCCAATAACTGTGGTGATGAGGCCCATTTCCCCTTCCTCGTCACTAAGCAGTAAACCTTTCTGCCTATGGATGTAGAGAAAAGTAAATACTCATGACTAGACCTTACAGCCATCAAGTAAGTACAGGCTTAAAACGCACTGGGGATAGATGCAAGATATCACACTCACTGTACCAACTGAATAAAACAACTCAGAAGCAGCTGATGCCAAAGTGACTTCCTTTTTGATGTCGTGTAAAGATTGTTTTGATTACTGATGTCAGGAACAACATATTATCAGGTAGGTTTCTAGTGTTAGAGCAAAACGATGTTGGACCAACTGTTATGTCCCCGATATTGAATCACACCCCAAACTTCATCTCTGCAAGTCCATAAACTTACCATTTACCCACAGGAGACCAAGAAACTGAACCATCTCACTAAAATAAACAGAAAAATGTGATATACCTTTGTTTCAAAAATATGTACCATATATTGGCTTGCAAATCATAAAAAAAGTATTATTTTATCTTTTGTTGCCCCATAACGTACAGCTGTATGTCTTCAGATTTACAATGCTAAAATCAGGGGTTCGATCCCCCTCCGTGGACTCAGCAGATAGCCCAATGTGGCTTTGCAATAAGAAAATACACACACAACACACACATCTTTTCGTTTTACAAAATTCAACAAGATGCCAATAAGAATGCTCAAAGAGTATTCGATGATTGCCATTACTCTAATAATAAACAACCCTTTCCCTTACTTTCTCTGCACTGTGACATTACTCCAACAATATACAACCTCTTCCCTTACTTTCTCTACACTGTGTCATTACTCCAACAATATATAAACTCTTTCCTTACTTCCTCTACACTGTGTCATTACTCCAACAATATATAACCTCTTTCCTTACTTTCTCTACACTGTGTCATTACTCCAACAATATACAACCTCTTTCCTTACTTCCTCTACACTGTGTCATTACTCCAACAATATACAACCTCTTTCCTTACTTCCTCTACACTATGTCATTAACACTATATCAACATATATAACAATATATTTCCTTCTCCTCTACACTGTCGTTGTTATCTACTGGTATTATATACAACTCTTTTCCTATTCAACAATATATCTACACTTGTAATTATCTAACAATATATAACTTTTTCCTCTCTACACTGTGTCGTTACTCTAACAATATATAACCTTTTCCTTACTTCCTCTACACTGTGTCATTACTCGACAATATATAACCTCTTTTCCTTATTTCCTCACTACTGTGTTTCATCTGCTCGACATATATAACCTCTTTTCTCTTTCTTCTCTACACTGTCTGTTCAACAATATATATCTCAACCTTTATATAACCATCTCAACAATATATCTTTCTCTACTCTCTGTCGTTACATTGTATATTACTCTAACAATATATAACCTCTTTTCCTTACTTCCTCTATACTGTGTCATTGCTCCAACAATATATAACCTCTTTCCTTACTTCCTCTACACTGTCATTACTCCAACAATATATAACCTCTTTTCCTTACAATATTTCTTTCTACACTGTGTCATTACTCCAACAATATATAACCTCTTTTCCTTATTTTATCTACACTGTGTCATTACTCCAACAATATACAACCTCTTTCCTTACTTCCTCTACACTGTGTCATTACTCCAACAATGTACAACTTCCTCCCTTGTCTCTCCTAGATATACACTATATCTTTACCTCCTCAGTGTGTAACTTCCTCTTTTATTTGGCCATACATAGGACCTCACATTTAAAACTTAGTAAAAGTCTGTCCACCTGTTTCTAGTTTATTATTTATTGATACAATACTTTTGTTTTCAAGAACATACCAATCAAATACAATGTTTTTTACTCATTCTTTACATTAAAAAAATGTGAAGCAACATTTGAAGTTAAAACATTGAATACAAATTGAACAGAAATGCAATCTCAGTCTTATAACAAAATATTTCTGCATTTACCTTAATGGTATTGTTTACTTTCAAAGCTTCCTCAGAAATCTTAAATGACTGAGTAGTAAATACACTGTTGGTGTTATATCCACTTTTGTAACAGTTTTCTTTGAAGTTCTCCAAATCTGTAATGTTCATAAACAATGTAAAAGTCTTAAAAACAAAAATTTAAATAATTTATAAACTACTTAGACATTAATATGGCATTTTCATTTTCTTCTGCCACTCCAACTCCCTTCAAACACACATTGCAAAAAACACATACACTCCTTCCTCCTTCCTTCAGCTGCTCCTTCTTACATTCAAACTCACAGTTCAGATATAATTCTTCAACTATTCTACCTCCCCTTTAACTTAGAACTGGGCAACTACATCAATTCACTGACTTATTAATCAACAGGCTCATTAACTGATTACTATAACCACCCATTTACAAACACCCACTGTATTATTATTACACAGTACCAATCTTTCTATTTTTATTCACCTTGTTTTATTCAAGTAATTTTATTATTACTCATATTTTAGCATGCTAATGTCTTCTCAAGCTGATCCAACTGTACGTTTTGAAAAAAAATTCTTTTTCTAAATAGATATTTTGCAGTAATTTTTAATGATAATTTTAACATATTCTACTTGAAATGAGTCACTAAATACCATCAAGCAGTTGCCATTAAGTTTATTTTAAAATATACCGTAATCTCATGACAATCTTCTGTTAATTAAATAAATTACTATCAATGATTGGATTAATAACATTTTTATGACATATGACAACTGCATTTAAAAATAATTAAATAGTCAGTTAGCTAGTTTATTTATGTAAATTGTCTGAATACTATAAACACAAAAGTAAAAATCATAGAAATCAGAGTCTTCAAATTATTTTGCATTTGCTTACCATACTAACTAAACAGTAACTTTGTCTGAACTTAAAAGATTTGGCAATTATTTTATCTTTAATATTTGGCAAACATAATAAAAAATTCTTGTTTACAACACAATAAAACCACAGATAATTTTAAACAGAGAACCAAACATCAACAAGATATTTTTATTAAACTATAATCAATACATAGTCACATGACTATATTGTTCTTTGCTTAGGTAAACCATTTATATCTGGTGGTAGAAAAACTTTCTCCAAACATTGTACATTTGTTAGTGTGTTAAACTTGTAATAAAGTTTTCTTTGGTACCCATTCTGAATTGTATAAGCTCACATTTGGTATCTTCTCATTTACAATAAATTATGTACCTTTCAGTTATAATTCAACACAAAAGTAACTTCACAATTTACAAAGAAAAGGAACAACAAAAACTCATAAATCTAGATATTTACTCCACTGTTACATGACAATCTAATTCTCGCTCTACCCAATCATAATCACCAAAATTCCTTTATCGCAGTTTATAAAGTTATATTTCATTATTAAATGATCAAACTGCTTAATGCAACACCATCACAAGATTTCAACAAAGGCCCATAGAATAACTTAAGGAAACACCTGAAATCAGAGAAGATAGGTTATAAAAAGTCCAGGTATTCTTTAAAATGGGCAGAAAGACTCTAGTTGTTTTGTTTACAAGAAAAACTCTGAGGCTGTGCAGAAATAAAAGTACGAATTTTTCTTTTTAAATTTTATATTAATTTCACCAAATAAGTGTCAGATATTAACAAAATACCAAATGAAAAACGTCTCCAAGTTACAATTGTTGAAGTATAGTTAGAATTAACATGTACAATAGTCTTTAGAATTTATGTCTCAAAACATGTTATCAAGTGAAGAAAAAATATAAAAAAACAGAGGAATCTCCGACTTCATACTCCAGGCACAATAACATACAATTAATTTTTTTTTGTTTTATAAAGCTAAACTTTGTACATTAAAATGTATCATACACATTGTTTAACACTTAGAAACAACAAAAAATATTCATTTATCAGTTATCTGGTGCAATAATACTACAATACACCTTTTTTGACTTGTTACCCCAGATAATTCAGCTTATCTTCATAAGCGAGTTTGTGATAATTTTGGGCCTTAAGTGTTGTATCTGAACTACACAGTTACTTAAACACTTTGTAGTAAAAAAAAAAGAAATGAATAATTATATCTAACTTTATTTATTAGGTGAACAAGTACTTAGCCAAAGTAAAAACCTAGTAGTTTTGGATGTTCTTCAAAACAGCTCAAATTTAAAGCTAAAGATAAAAATTAATCACATCAACTTATTTTTAAAATGTAACTTTACTTTACAAAGTATGAAAACCATGAAGGAATGAGTAAAACTAACAGTAAAAGTTATAATTTTCCTATACTGAAAATTTATTTCTGATAGATACTTCCCTCCACTCACAAGATAAGCTGTTATAATTCATTACTGACCCCTATTGTCCAAACATTTTCTTTAGACATGCCACAAGCCTTCTGTGCACAGTACAATCACTTGATGCACATGACTCCCTTTGTGAACCTCTATCAAACTATCACATCTAAGTTTGGAAGAAAACAGAAGCACCAGAAATGCATGGGAAGGAAAGGTGGAAAAATTATAACTTCCAATATGGCACTTCCCTCCACTCACAATATCAGCTAGAATTTCACATTGGTTAGAATGAGGGTCCAGTGTGAGCAAAGAACAGACACACCCACTAAAACACCCAAAGGATACTTCCACATATGAGAGAAACAAATCTGAAGAAAGAAACTACATCACTTCTGAAACAGGTATATTCTTTGCTCCCATGTGGAATGTGTAAGATAACAGGGTAGAAAATGAGAGGAGCAAGTCCAAGAGGAAAAGAATGTGACAGAAAATCAATCTTAACCAGCAAAGATATTACTGTAACTTTGCCCTACAATGAGAAAAGTGGATAAACAATGATGCATACCTGGGTCTAGGGTGCAAAAGACTGTACTCAGTAAATCAACTATATTTAAAAGATCCTTGCATGGAACTATCATCTGCATGAAAAAAGAATAAGAATAACACTTTACGTATTACACACTACTCCACTTCTCAGGTTCCAGGTATGACACAATAACTATCTCTGAGCTATTGGTCCATTAACTTAACATCCAGCATCAAAAGGATATCTTTTGCATGCAATCAACATTCCCAATCATGAAACAGGATGGGACCATCTAAATGGCAATAACATCTCCATAAGAAGAGAGAATGAGGGGTAGCCAAGAACAGAACTGGAACAATCCCACAAACTACCACTGTGACCCACAATACAGGTGGAGAAAACTGAAGAAGAAAGAGAGACAATTCAAAACCCTGTGTGAGGACTTATGTTGATTGGTTCACTCTACACCCAAGAGTACAAACATCCACACGAAGATAGGATGAGGGCTTCCAGTCAAAGGGGTGGAATGCATACTGATATTATGATCTTTCCAAAATGGAGAATATTACATCATAAAAATCCACAAAACACTACCACTCTACACTGCACTAAATGGTTATAGTTATCTTTGTGTGAAACCCATTCAGAAGAGTGCCTCCATGATCAATTACCACATCGGCATGGGACTGGTAAGTGGTAAGGACTCCACTGCAAGAAAAGGGAGATGAGAATGCATCGGAGAGTCTGGAGGGGCATCATCACCTGTAACAGTGCAATGTGTGATCACCACACCCTATTTTGGAAAGCAGACTTTGCTGATTTATTCAGTCAAAATATGACAGGGATGTGCAGCTATCCCTTTGAAGTCCATGAGTGGTACGGTTCAGAATAGGAAAATTTATGAAGCAAAATTTCGAGGTTATTCACCTATAATTGATCTTGTGAAATACCCTATCTAAAAGCTAAGCATTGTGAAGCCATGAAAGATAAAATGCAAGTTAACATGGTTACACAAAGCAGATTTAGTTAAAGATTAGCTAGTTAGGATCCATGTGATAAAAAGTAGGTAAAGGCTCCTGAAAAATGAAAGTATGATTAATAACTTATCAGATACAGTTGCACCAAATTCTGAAGCACAACCAAGGTGTTATATGAACCTACAATAAAAAGGAAGCCACAATGTGATAGAGATAGTGAGAAATGAACATACAGGCAATGGTCTACATGCCAGATTGTAGAATCTCATCTACTGGACAAAGAAGAAGAGAAGCAAGGGAAAGAGTGAAGTGTCAGATTTGAAGAAAGGACAAATGGAAAAAAAGGCTGGAAGGAAGAAGGTAAGGAAGAATAGGCCAATCAAACCACAAGGCAGATCCAAGTGGTAAGGATAAAAGGTGAAAGATCATGACAGAAGGAGGATTACAAGGGGACCAAGAGCCATGAACGTGTACCCCAGAATGGAGCAATATGGGTTATATAAGAACAAAGAATCCCGATTGGACACAGGACCCTATCCAGATCTGGTCTAGGGTAAAGACAGGAAACAGAAGAAGAAAAAAAAACAGCCCTTCCAAGCTGCTGAGGTCTTTGGGAGAAAAGAACAATCCATATAAATGAGAAGATAGGTAGGGTGATAAAGCTTATGTGAAACAACTGCAAACAAATCCCACCTTTGATGTCCACTGGCTAAGGAAAGGAAACGTTTTACAGGAAAGATGAAACATAGAACATGAGAAAATGGTTCAAACAGAGGTAAATCAAGTGAATGTTGGAGCACATGAACAACCCAATAAGAATGGTACGATGCCAAGGAGGGAGACATAGCTAAAAGGAATGCATTAGCAGAGTAAAAACAGTGGAAGTAAAACCATTCTGCATTGAAAACAAGATATTAATTAAAAGCTGTCTGATATCCAAAAGCAAAGAGACCAAAGACTTGTGATTGAAAAGCCAAATGAGAAATTTGCACCCCATACAAGCCATGTTAAGTTTGTCAGCACAAAATCCCCTAATAGAAGACCAACTGCAGAATATGTTTCTCATGTGTGGGTACACCTTTATGCAAGATGAACTAGCTAACAAGGAAAGTGAATCACCATGTGAAACCAGATAATCTTGATGATTAGTGGACTGATATCACCTGAAACTCAATACTTCCTAAACAGTATCAATATGTTACATCTCCAAAACAGAACAACATTCAAAACCCTGAGAGTAGTTGAGTATAAATGAACCAAACCAACATGGTATCATGACCTACAAAGTCCCAACAACAAAGAATACATTTAACAAATGCCAGAGTCAAGGACAAGATACAGGATAAATTGGATGAGAGAAGAACAGAGGCATTTCTAGAAACACCCAACAAAATTTCTGTGGAGAGCCTTAAAAGGAAGTGTGTACCTAAGAAGGATACCATAAGAAACAAGAAAAGATATCTAGCATGTGGAAGATATACATGTGATTTGGGAGCTGCCCCCCAAATAGGCAACAAGTAATCTTGCAACTGTTGATCTAAAACTAAACAGTCAATACAATGTAAGGAAAAGGTGAAATAATCAAAAGACCTTAGGGGGCAAAACATACCCATAACCTCATGTAACTGTGAGATCAACAGATAAACAATAATTGAAATACCAGGAAAGGGAAGAAAAAACATAGGCCAGGAAGACTGTTCATGTAATGTAGAAATATAAGGTGGAAAATTAAGAGGTGACAAGGATAAGACAATAAAAACCTTAGACATAAAATTCACGAAGACTGAATTTGACCAAGGAGACTTCCCAGGTTGAGAAGAAGCTGGTCAGCAAACTCTGTAGGTGGAAAAATACAATAAAAGATGTGTTAGACAGCACAGGCACAGCTGTTTCAGTAGAAGTCATGGCAGAATCTGGGGATAAACGTTGGACCACGGAATGTTCATTCTTTCAATGTATAGAAGCAAATAAATCTGTCATGGGGTTACCCACACCTGGGGCTCTGAGAAAAATATTAATTGCTGTTGTAACAGAAAAAGTGAGAAGGTTAACCTGAGAATGTACTGCACAGAAATGTTTAACTAAACTTGTGTTCAGAAATAAAGCTACTTAAATTAACTAATAAATCAAGTTGAAAAATAACTACTTTGTGAAAAAAAAAACAGTCAAATATGTAGCAATAAACAAAGGATCACATTTGAACTCACAAACTGCCAAACGAGTAGTGATAGTCTGGTAGAGGTAGCATTAATACATTTAGAAAAAGATTAGTTCATTCTGGTTAAAATCATGAAATATCAAAACATATCTTTATTTCTAATAATAGGATTGATAGGAAAACAAAGTGATAGAAACTAAACTTTTTAATTAAAATTGAATAGTTATTTCTAGTCATATTTAGAAACAAATTATAGCATTATTAACAGGTTGTCTGTTTTCATTTTTAAAAAAAATGTTTATTTATACATTTGCATCACTTGCATTTTTTGTTTATTTTTGACATCAATAATATAAAAAACATCCTTCCCACAAGAATAATTACTTCTAAGTGATGGAAAATCTATTCTGCAATAAGTCTATGTTATATAAACTGCAACTAGTATAAGAATTACTTGATGAAAACAAATATTTAAATACCTGAAATAGTCATGGCACTAAAACTTATTATAGCAACATTTAGCTGATGTTCTTTGTTCAATTGCCAAATATCACCAATAACATGGACTGGAAGATACTTTGTACATCCTTCAAACAGTTTAACTCTTATGTTCATACATCTTTAGAAATTCAATTAATACAAAACTATCAATTAAAACTTTAAAAAATTCAAGTTGTTATCTGGAAATAAAATAATAACTACTGTACTTTACTGTTACCAAACCTGGCATATACCTTTAGGACCCTTCAGGAGAAAGTAAAATGTGCACACAGTTTTGTGAAATACTTTTAATTCACTGTAATATCAAAAGTAACTGTATGTTCATTCACAAATACCGAAACGTAATATATGTTATTCTTTGGTATCCTGGCAACATCCAATATTTGAATATGACAAGTACTATTTTCTTTTTATCATGAACATCTGATAAAATACTGCCTAGAATTTTGTTTCTTAGTATTTACTGTACATCAGTTCTGTACTTTTTACTATCATCATACATTACTATCTTGTCATCAGTTCTGTACTTTTTCTGTACTTACTCAAATTTTTCAAGTTGTTTCTCACTATTATTTATTTTAAAATATATTAACATCTGGTCATTAGTCCTGTGAAAACTCATATTGTTTGTTTCTCAGTGTGTATTATAGACTGTTAACTATTAAAATATATATTACTATCTTGAAATTAGTTCTGTGCATTTATTACAGTAACATTTAAAAAGCTATGTATAAATACAATAAAACTGTTCAGTTCGTAAAAACTGAAGTACCATAAAATCAAAATATAGTTAAAGTAGCACTAATGTACCTAGAACTTACCAAGGCAGTACCTACCTACAGTTAACTAAATAAATGACTGGCACAAATGATTAAATGAAACAAGATCTCCAAGTTTTACTGTTCCTAAAATTGAAGCTCATAGTTGAACACAGCTATTATGAAGTTCTCTCAGTTCTGGGAAAGTTAATAAGCGTATCAATTGAGAAAGTAACCACTGCGTGAAGCCTGAAAGAAAAAAAAATTACTGAATGCAAATTCAAATCTTAAAGCTTTGTCAGGTTTAAATATACATGTGTTACATTGAAGAATAAGGTAAAGTTTACAGAGTACTGATAACAGGATATATTTTGAAATTATAGGTTATAAATTATTTAGAAACAATACTTTTTTAAACTAGGAATAAGGTGGTTCTTTATAGAAAGAATGAACTGTAGCCTGTTTTCATTCAAAACAGAAATGGAAGAGATGCAGTTGTTCAGGATGGTTTTTCTTTATCAAACCAACCACTAATGTGAGTACATAAAATAACTTTAATACACAGTGATATTACGAGTTCTTATCTGACATTATTTTGGATGACAAGGACATTTAGAATACTATGAGGTGGTTATGCTTTTCAGTGTTTTTCTTCTCTGTTTTCACAACAAATTATATTAACAATATTCCAAATTATGAAATTATAAGGGAAATAGTGAAACTGATTTGAGTCATGAAGATGTTATTTCCATTATGATAAATAAAAAACATGAGAGATTAAAAACAAATAATACATCAGAACCAGCTAAGATTCCCCACAGTTTAAAAGAAGGTAAAAGATCAGATATGCAAGCACTGCTCTTTAACTTTTGATAGTTCAACAGACAGTGGAATGGAAGTTTGCCAACTTGACACCTATTCTTAAATAAACTGTAAATAGTTACTAAAGAAATTATAGGCTAGTTGGACTTATTTGTGTAGTAGGATAAATTCTAGAGAAGGAAATCACTCACTTAACAAACTGACATCATACGCAAAAGCAGACATCAATTTTCAAAGGTACTTTTGCCTTATTATATTTATTTTTTGGGAGAGGGTTACTTGTTATTAAGACAATGGAAAAGAGTGGATTTAATGCAACTATGTTTACCATAAAGCTTTTGTTAATGTACTCCATCCCTGTAGCTAGGCAATTGGGAAAAGAAAGCTCTCTGTGCAAGGTGGTGGCAGATGAACCCATAGCTTTGCATTTTTTTCTTATCTAACTACCCCTTGAGACTGAAGAGAATGATCCTGAATAAGGAAACTATAGAATCCAGTGAATCATTCTTCATGATTCAGTGGTCACATAAGGGCCATTGAAGGTATGTCTTATGACCTTGTCCCAAAGGCATGAGGGATTTGAGTGAGGCCCACAATGCCAAAAGAGAAAGAACCATCAGTACCATAAGACAGGAAGGGTGAGCAAGAATCAAACTTCCTGTTTCACAGGCTGAGCACAACTAAGATATGTGATGAAAAATATTCAGAGTGACAACACATGGAGTTAAAGCAAGAAGAGATGCCTCTCATCCAATAATAAAGCCTTAGATGTTTCTAAAAGTTGTGAACTTGGACATCCACAATCCTTGTAAAAAAAATGCCAATTCAGAGTTAGAAATGAGTCACTTTCAAACCTTGGATAATCCAAGAAATGATATAGATCAGAAAGATTAATGAATGTACAACAGTTCCCGTTTTCTTCAGCTGAATAAATTGACAGGAATGAAACCCCAGAAGAACTGGTACAACCCTCTCTCTCTACCCCTAGATCAACCAAACTCTGACAGCCCTAAAATGAAGTTCTGAAATTTGAGGATAAGCAGGAGACAGAAACACTAGTTTGTGTGCATCTTGCTGGTGAAGATATGAATTGAATGACTAATTCTGACTCGAGGACATATAGTGCCCATAGATCAATGGTAAGGCTCACCATATATCTAAACATTCTCAGAGAAAACCCAACAGACCCCAAAGTCATACAACAGTCACTAAATCTGCTGGCAGCATTCCAAACAAGCAGCAGAATCCTTGGATACAGACAGAGCTACTCTGGGCACCAGTGGACCAAGGGGCTGATGATGGGATCCTTAAATAGGGGTGGAGATATGATCCCTTGCAGGACCAAGGAATAGTAAGATGCCTACAATAACATGGGTAGATGTAGAAGTAGACAACTGAACCACTGTGCATGCTAAAAATTGTCCATCTGCGAACATGGTGATCCTGACAATCTTTCTAACAACGTTTAGAGGAGTAGTAAATAATTTGAGATTATATTTCAGACAAGAGAAATCCTATAGAGTTGTAATATAATCAAGTTAACTACAGACTCCAATCCAGAACTCCACATTTCCAAGCTCAGAAGTTTTTTTGTTTTTTTTTTTCAGTTAGAATATGCTTCTACCTGGCAGTTTGTAGACTAATTCAAGTAGTTCAGATAACCATGGTGAACAAGGTATAGATGTTCCTTCATATAATTGAGGATTAAACCTCTCTATATGAACCATAATGTCAGTGGGTGTAAAAAAGAAAAAAGAAAAAAAAAAAGCATTTGCCGCCAGACCTTTTAGCATCTAGTAAAATGCAGACTCAAAACATAAAACACTCAATATATCAACTAAAGAAAAGTAGTCAGAAGCAGCTTATCCCAAAGTGGCCTCCTGAGAAGTCAACAGAATAAATGAAAGGAAGAACATTCAAAATATTTCCAATGACTGCAGTACAGAGAAATCTATTATTACACACTCTGTTAAGAAAAATTGATAACATTATCTGAATGAGATGCTTATGTACAATACTAGAATACAATGCATATTGATGCAGGTGGAAAGTGTCACAAGACACAATTTGCCAAGAACAACTAAGTAGGGTATAAAAGACAAGAGCAAATGAGAAAAATCAGACCAAAGCTAAGATGGGCAAAAGAAGAAACCATGGCAGTTGATTAATAACTGTAATCTGAGAGTAGATAACTATGTTTTGGAAAATATGTTTCTTACAGTTTTAATAATTTAGACACTTTCTCAGTGTGTCGGTCCTTTAAACAACGTATCCTAGCACATGATGTCATTTAATCTACTTGAGTATACATGTATAAATACTACATTTTGACCAATAAATACAAAGTAGGTAGGTATTTCATGTTTATTGGCATGAAGCTACTAGGCTATCTGTGCCAAACAAGATGTAGAATACTACAGTGGTATATGGAAATTAAGGTAAAAATACATAAAATGTGTAAAATTAAGACCTGCCAGTAAGACTGAAGCATGAAGTTCAAACTTGCTGTCAGTCACCTGAAGTTGGCCTTTCCAGTCCTGGGTTCAGGTCAGAATAAAATTAAAATGTGTAAAAGATATCATGCTAAAACAGTATATAGTCCAAGAAAAACCTCAAATTAAGTTAAAAATGCCAATGGTTCTTAAAAATGTAAAAACATGAGTGAGGCAGTCAGTATCAAATATGACATTGGCTAATGTCAAGGGCAAACCTACCTTAAAAATATGTTGGAAATGGCATCATCGTTCTTGGTTGTAACAACGGCATGATGATAAAATATGTATGTCTGTGACCTGAGTGCCACACAGACCACACATTGGTGCATCAGTACCAGATAAAAGGAAGTGGTAAGTTATAAAACTGTGACCTATGCATAGCCTAGTGAAAACAACTTCCTCCCTTCGATCTTTACAGAAACAGGATGGCCAAAAAGCTAAAAAAAGACTTGATTTCAAAAAGCTTATTATTTCATTGCTCACTCCAGGTTGACTGACAATTGGTGTACAGTTGGGTTTTGATAACTGGACGATAGTCCATGTATGGAACAGGTATGGTGGTGACAGAGCCAAAGCAGATGGACTTTGCCACTGTCAGCTAGCTCATTCCCATGAATACCAACATGAGCTGGTATCCAAAAAAACTGCACAGAGATAGATGATAGGGAGAGATGGGCCAGTTTGTTTTGCATATTGATAAGAATAGGATAGTAACTAACATGGAATGATGTCAGGGCCAATAGACAGCTGAATGGTTGCTTGGTTGATTTAGTGTTTTATGGCACAAAGCAGAGAGGCTACCTGCACCAAATGTCCAGTAAAAGGTAAAAGTAAATTCAGTAAAATTCATAAAAGGAAATTAAGGTAAAACAAAACAAAGTTAAAAAAATAAATAAATAAATAGCATAAAACCAATGTTTAGATCTAACCTGCAACATCAAGAGAAAAACTACAGTAATTCAAATTGTAATGGACTCGCCAGGAAGACGAACAGGTAACTACAAAAACCACCGTCAGTCACCTGAAGTTGGCCTTTCCAGTCCTGGTTTCGAGTTACTTAATGTTATGGTCAGTTTCTAATTTCAAATTGAACTAAATGAACTGTGATCTTTAAAAGGGAGCCACATTAAAAAGGTGTAAAGTATAAATTAAAAACTTAAATGACATTAAAAGATAAATAGCCTTTAAAAACTAAAACTTTACCAAGGTGGACAGTGTTACCATTACCAATAACACTGTCTAATGTTACTAACAAACCTTGGGACAGAACATGCTTAAAATAGTGCCGTTGTTGTATATCATAATGATGACAAGAAAGTAAAAAGTGGCTTATTGTGATCTGAGTTTTACACAAACTACACATTGGTCAATCAGTTCCAGATAAAAGAAATCAATGAGTTAAAAAATTGTGACCAATGCGTAGTCTAGTTAGAACAACTTCCTCCTTCCTATCCTTATGGTAACAAGATGGCCAAAGTCCAATATGGAGTTTTATTTGGAAAAGCTTGTTTTTGCATTGCTCACTCCAAGTCAACTGCCAACTGGCATGGAGCCAAACCTTGAATACAGGACCCTAGTCCATGTATAAAATAGGTACAGTGGTGTGAGTGCCAGAGCAGATAGACTTAGCTGCAGTGTCGGTAAGCTCGTTCCTGCAAATAACATCATGGCCCGGCATCCAAAAAAACTGGATAGAAGTAGATGTTAAAGAGAAATGGGCCAGTCGGTTTTGAATATTGGTAACAACAGGGTGTGAACCAATTCCATGGCCAGCAGAGAACTAAGTGAATCAGTATGAATCATGCAGTTCGAGTACTGCTTAGTTTCTATGTGATCCAGGGCAAGAGAAATGGCATACAGTTCAGCAGTGAACACAGGAGCTGTAGAGGGGATTCTGTGCATAACCACCAAACCACAACAAACCATGGCAGAGTCCACACAGTCATCTGATTTCGAACTATCTGTATAAATAGGAATGGAAAGATGGTTCAAAAGGTGTTGAGCAAATAGCAGAGAGTATTTCCAATCAGGTTTGTCTACTTTTCTCAGATGACTTTAAGATAGTTCACAATTGGGGACTGCAAGAAGCCATGGTGGGATGGGCTGACCAGCAGATACAGCAATGTTATCCAAGGACAGACCCAATTTATCCAACTGCACCTTGATACGAAGACCAAAAAGAGCAATGGCAGACTGTTTGGTCTGAAAAAGTATGGCCCATCAAGGAATGAAAACACAACCCCAGGTGGGATGCTTTGGTAAGGAATGAAGTTTCAAAGCATACAGTAAAGACAACTGCAAATGGCAGAGGTGCAGAGAAGGTTCATGAGACTATGTATAAGCTCTGAACTGGGGAAGTGCAGAAACCGCCAGTGCAGAGCTGAAGTCCTTGATGATGAATAGAGTCTAGCACCATTAAGGCCGATGGTCTGGTAGAGCCATAGACCAGTGATCCCTGGTTGAGTTTCGATCGAATAAGAGCACGATATATCTTTTGCATAGAACGTCAATCAGCTTCCCCAGTGGTGGTAGAGAGGACACAGAGGATGTTCAGTGCTCTTGTACATTTGACCCATAGCTGCTTGATGTGTAGTATAAAAGTCAGCTTACGGTCAAAGATAAGCCCCGAGAACTTAGTCTCAGAGACCACAGGCAGCACAACTTCACCTATATGGAGTTGAGGATCAGGGTGAATACCCCATTGACAGCAAAAGTGCATGCAAACGGTTTTAGAGAGAGAGAGAAGGTAAAGTCGTTTGCTGTGGTTCACTTCAGTGAACAATTGAGGGCATTCTGCAGCTGCTGCTCAATATATCTCATGTTCTGAGTGAATCAGTATAGATTGTACAATTCATGTATTGTATAGTTTCAATATGATTCAGGGCAAGAGAAATGGCATATAATTCAGCAGTGAACACAGAAACTGTAGAGGGGGATTCTGTGTGCTACAACTGAACTCAATTAAGGCATCAAGGTCTGAGGGATGATAATGTATTCCAGGAGTAAGTTACAGAAAGCAAACAGTGATAATATGACCTAAGGAGATATGGATGGCTACAGCCTACAAGGGCGTCTTCAAAAACAAGGACCGGGTGAACACATGTTGATCAACCAGCAGTGCTACTTCATGTCTTTGTCCTACATATGAGCTGTTATTTCGGTAAAAGGAGTATTGTCAAATTGTGACTGTATTAGTAGGTTTTAAAAATGTTTCCTGTAAAGAAAGACATTTGGGATAATAAAAGTCAATCAAATCCTTGATGTCATTCACATTTGGTGGAAAACCTCAACAGTTCCATTGGATTAGCAAGGCCATTTTTATTTATTTTGGAGGAGAATATGCCACAGAGACCTTCTGCTTGCTACCATGCTTTTTTCTTTACTGGGTGTTGGTCGGTCACCCTCTAATGATCCTGCTCTGGATCGAGTAGGCAGATCAGAGTTTGTAGACACAAGTTCCAGTGATTGAGGACATGAACACATGTGTTTTTTAATTTATGGGGTGTCAAGAGAGGAAAACCAAATGTAACACCTGGACTTGAACAAGGTGAAGTTTGGCAATGACTGGAAGATGTGGAATGGACAGATATAGAAGTAGATACTAATTCATTAACTTTGTTGATTTTGTAGGGTACTAGATTAAGGTGTGCTATTAAGGATTCTGTAGGAGACATGGAAAAGTCTGTCTGGACTCCTGCTGTAGTAGTGGAATGGACTGCAGCAACATAAGTCCAAGATGGAATTGTGAAGAGTAATTTCTAAGCCTCTGGATAAGTAATATTGTTAACTGCCTTCAGACGTTGTATTTCTTTCTCTTCCACCCATTTAGGACAAGAAGTGAAATTGGAAGGATGTGGACCATTACAGTTAATACAATGTAGTTCTTGTTGGCATTCAAAAGCATCATGGTCTTTACCAGCACAAAGGGCACATGTCAAGGAACCATGGCAAGATGTTTTCAAATGACCAAATCGATGAAAATGAAAATATCTAACAGGGTTAGGGATATAAGGCTGTACCTTACAATTCAGATATCCTGCCTTCATTTTGGTAGGAGGACGTGATGTTGTAAATGTTAATGTTAGAACATCTGTCGGCTCCATAATCCTGTATGTATGAGTAAAAATTCGATGAGCAGCTGTAACACCTTGGCTGGTGAAACCTGAGAGGATCTCAGACTCTGGAATGGTCTTTAAATCCCTCTCAGCTATAACTCCTCTGGAAGAATTCAAAGTAGAATGAGGAGTAACCTCAATGGGTATATCTCCAAAGGCCTTCGATTTCAAGGAGTTTGAAATGTTGTCATGAAGCTGTTTCCACTAAAATGTCCCCAAACCATAAATTTTTTACTGATTTAAGAGAGTCAGCAAGTCCCTCTAAACCCTTCTGAATAAAAAATGGAGACATCTGTCCTAAGGGCTTTCCAGTAGAAGAATGTATAATTAAAAATTGCAGGACAGATCCAAGTTGTGAGTTTGACCATACAGATCATCAATATGTGGTCGTTTTCCAGTAGTTGGATTTTTCTCTATGCTGTCATGCATGTTCATTTTTTTTATTTGAGGGGTATCCATAATAAAAAAAGAATATTTAGGTGCCCACTGACCCCACCCACCATGGGGCCCTATGAGGGGATGCACTACAGTGCCATGTAAGGTCACTGCAGTGACTCCAGGGTTTCATGAGCACTATACCTGAACATCAGTATCAGACATAATATCCACTACACTCATGGAGGATGTCCTACATTGGCACTCAGTTGACCCTGGCCCAAACAGACTAGCCAATTGATCTTGGGGGGCCACTTCAAGACTGCCCATCTACAGGAATTCAAGGCCAAAATGGTGTGTTGGAGTTTGACATCTCAACCAGCAGGATCCTCTCCTCCCCTTCGTGGGTCACCACACACGACAAACACGCAGGTGGATGTTTAGATCCCAGAAGAGGTAAACTGAAAGTACAGAACCTTTTCTAAGAGGTCCCCTCACCATGCACAGGAATCCACACTGAGGGGCATAAATACCAAGTCATGTGTAATAGCCTAGTAAATAGTTATGTTACGTGGTGGTTGTTATTGTATTGTAAATCATAAACTGACCAAAGAAATAAAATTTATATTTCAAATAGGACCCATCACTATTATAAGTGTGATAAAATATTTGTTTCAAATGAGTGTGAGTTTTATGAGTTATAAATCTTTACTAATGCAAGGTCAGAGGTAGATTCTATAGAAATGTTAATAGAAGGTATTTTATTCTATTTAACAAATAAAACTTCTCTCTCCCTTCTTTTACTACTTTATGAAATGGTGTTTAAAAGAAATAAACTCCATCATTATCTGTACCTTCACCTAATCCACTTTGTACAAAGCTTCTGGTCAAAGCTTGTCTCAAGTTACAACAGAATGAGTTCTTATATACAAAACATAAACTGCAAAAAGAATTACTTTAATAAAATAAATAATAATGCAGAGCAGCCCACACACATTTTCTATCTCATACAAAACTACTAAAACTTCTATTATTTTAAGGAACTAACCCTGCAAAGCTTCAAGATGTCCATAATGCAGCAGTGAAGCTTTAAAACTTTACATATAAAGAAAGGAAGCTTTATTAGAAATCAATGGCAAAAAAAGACAATTTTGCATTTTTGTGCAATGAACTTGAAAAATAGAGTTTTTCAAGTATTTCAGTTAATAACTAAAAACAAGTAACAAAGTTTACTGGTTTGTTACTTATATTCTGACAAACTGTATTAGTGAATGCAGGAATTTTAACAAATATAATTAAACATCACAAATTTGATGGAGGAGGTCAATACAAAACTAATGGTTAGTAATATGGAATTATTTTTAGTTATTCTATCTAGACAAATAAACTTGAAACCATATTATGTCATTTAAAATTTTATTTTGTATGAAATTTTGGATTAATTATCACAGAAATTTCAAAACATGAGATTAATTTATCCTTGTAAAAAACATAAGATATTCAGAGATGGATACGATTAATACTGAAAATATCAGGATATATATACAGGAGACTAACTGCAATGAAACTATTAAGTTACTTCAACATATTCAAAGAATAATTTCTAAAGCATATCTTAAGAGTGCTTTCCAAGTGAACAACCTACCTAAAGCTAGAATACTTTGATTATCACTAGAAAGAGGTGTCACATTCAGGTTTATATCTCCAACATCAGTTTCCATACAATCCTGGTATTTATTTCTCAGTCTTTCCATGACAAAAATGTGAGGAAATTCTTCTCTACAATTATCAACACATGTTAAAAGAGTTGGAGACACTGGAGCTTGCTTTTCCAGATCTTCGGCAACTGTAAATTAAAATATACAACTGATCCACAGAGATACAAAAAAATTAACATATTTGTTTACCAAAGTTTTTTCTGCTTCACCCACACAGAGTGTATTCTGACAAAGCAATCTTAACAGGTTTAGAACTTCCAAGCTGTAAAAGTTGAAAAATTACACAAACATGTAATAAGTTCTTCATATTATGTGCTTCTTAATTGAAATTTATAGTTTATTATGACACTGGAGGTGTAAAAAATAGTTAAAATACTTCTGATAAAAATAACTTCAAACATTTTAATAGAATGACTGAAAACAAATTAATTTAAAATGTGCCCTTCAGAACAAGTAATATAGGCAGTTGTCATAAAATTTATCCTGATGGAAATCACAATAAAAAAAAAATCTAATATATAACTAAACTGTCAATGAGCTACTATTTCTAACAGTTTTAAATCTCACTTTTTATGTAGTAAGAATAATAAAATTTTGAGAAGGTACTATTTTTTCAAGATGTATGAAGAAATAACATTCAACAAAACAACTTACAAAGGAACTTATAAAGTTAACATAATTTGAAAATAGTCTTTAAATAAATACTTCTGCAAAAACATTTTAACTAGTCTCCTGATGAACTACAAAGTTACTGACCTATTTATGTTTCTTGACCTTTTTCTCATAATCCTCTACTGATTAACAAGTGAAATTCAATATTACTGTTTCCAATAATTACCATGTTTTATTATTCCACCAATCAATTAATAGAAATTTCAATTATATCAGTTATCAGGAAAATAATAATCTAATTAAAATTATTGTTTCCAGTTATTTTACCTATTCAAGTAATCAAAATATTGTCACAAAATCTGGCTCTCAGATCCCACAACAAAACATTTTTTTCTGTTCCACTACTGCCAAAAATGTTTTAAATGTAACTGATTAATGAAGCTCTCGATTGATTAATTATCAAATACAAGTAATCACTCAGCTCTAGTGTGAAAGCATGTATGAGAGAATTGAGATCCAGGAAAGAATAGTATGACAGATATTTCCTGTGTACAAGGGATGTGGTACAAATCTTTCACACAGGAGGAGGCTCTGATAGAGGTAAGAATTTATCTGAATTTCAATTTGTATTAAAAATTTAAACATATATATATAAGAAATGCCCTCTATCATAACTTTTAAGCTAGAACTCTCGTATCACCTGATGTGAGAAAGCAGAAAATGGAAAATATCAAATGACATGTAATAAGACTATTGAAATACATCAGTGTTAAGTGATCATAAAGAATACAACAACAAGCACTGGAAGTATGGTGGATTTCACTGAAGTCCTCTGAACTCAATAGTTGGTCCCAAAACAATGTACTAGGTTGCATAAAATGCGAAACACCTACAAGTAAGTTTCTTTGAGAGCTGCATCTATGTTGAAGACGAAAACTGTACAAAATATTTATGATGTACTCTCAGGGGCACCATCTTACAAGATAAAAAGATTTTCAAAAGACATTCAAAACTGAGAGTTCAACTGATTGCAATACATCTATACATTTCCTACTGTTCTTGAAAACAAAAACTGTCGTAATCTGAAGTGTTAAGTATCAATATTTTAATCATAATCTTTCATTATTTAGATTTGATTGGCCCTGAAACTCAGCTAAAAGACTGACTTGAACATACATCTTACATTTGTTCCTACACACCTATATCAAAACTAACTTGTAACTGATCTCAAAATTGTCATACTATCCAAAAGCCTAGTTTTAAATTGTGTATTACACATTTCAAATGTTTTGTATCTAACGTCAGAGTTTGAAAAACATAATTAGATTTATGAATATACTTTAAAATCTTGACAGATCCAATCAAAGTAATTAATAATAGCCAAATTATGATGCATATGAATTCATACCACTGAAACTAAATGCTAAAACAACCTAATAAAATAGGCATAATAAAATCCTTTTTTACAATTTTAGAAGCTTTAAATCAACACACAAGTGGCTGTAATTGTGAATATACAACATGTTTCTAAATACAAAAGTACACTGTTAAGTCTAGGATGGTTCTATAACCATAACTTTTTTATTTTAAAGTTTAGTAAAACCTCTAAATGTTATAAGCACTATTATTTTAAACTTCAAGTTGATTCTGTTCACTAAGAAGAAAGAAAAAGTAGAAATGAAAAACAAAATAGTAAATGAATAGTTAAGTCTGATTACATCAGTTGTGGTAAAAGCTGTCACATTTCAAAAGCAACATACATACTTGAATTTGTTTCAGGGTAGAAAAGTATCAAGACAACTATTAATCAGCTTCTAAGTATCTTGTACATTCTTCTTTAACAAATATATTAAAAATGTGGAAAAATATATATAGTTCAAGTGGGTTGGATGATATGAACTTTACATAATTGTGACAACTTTATGTACTAAGTAATCACTTCATAAAGGTCTCCATAAACATATACACATACATTTGAGAAACTATTTATCTACAACTGCAAAACAAATGTGAATTGCAGGCAATTGCTTATCCCTATAAATGTCGTATCAGGATCATTCTTGAAGAAAAATCTTCAGGAAACAAGAATAAAAATCTTTCTGATATGACATTCAACACTGCATGGTAGTAGGTGCTGACTTATAAGAATCATCACGCTCAGAAACCATTTTCTTTGGGTTTCCACAGACACCTGTCACCTGAGATTATGAAAATTTGTAAAAAAAAAAAAAATTTCCACCGCTGGCTGAAAGATAAGACAAACAAACAAGCAGGTAAATTAATACAGACTGTATACAACTATCAAGTTCTTCAACAAAAGCTAAAATTTCATTATGTCCAACTATACCATGCAAAAGGCATTACAACAAACAGTTACCCTCAAAACTGTTTATACAAATAAAAAAATACAAAAACTTTATGCTTAAAACACAATTCTGGACAAGAAATGACTTGAAACAGATGACACAGTCTGATGTGCAACATTTTATCTGTCTTATATTAATGTTAGAATAAAATTATGAAACACATAAAGAGAGATAATTGCCTTAGATGTGTTTTTCTGACAGTACATATACTAGAAGTGGTGTAATTGTGTGGAAAATTGCAATGGCAGTGAAACTTTTCAACTTCTTGTGACAGCCAGAGTGTACCTGAACATTTCCACTTTGTAATGCTGAATCTCCATACTCATGAACAAAAAGCTCTTTGAAGACAATTTAACAATTCAATCTATTTTTATTGTTTGAAATTTATTTAAAAAGAATGAGTTAAAACTTCTTTCTTCCTTGACTAGACAAATTACCAGATCTCACAACAATGATCATTACATTTACTACCACAATTCTGTACTGACATCAATGAAGCAATATTTTATATTAAACTCCTACATGAATTAATTAAATTGAACAACTTTATAATATCTTATGCAAAATACCATGTGTCTAATCAAGAACATTAAATTCACATTCGTGAAATTTTTCCTCCAAATACAGCTGGCTTTTAAGACAAATCAGTAATGTTGGTGTGTCAATATTGTTTCTATTTACATGGAATTATTCTACAACTACCAATTGAAGTACTTAATTATAAAAAATGTTACTTTGTACAATAAAATTCCATTTTAAACACATAATATTATATATTAATATATGTATGGTTATTTTAAAGTCTCACCTTTCTTGATGTCAGTAAATATTGTTACTATTAATTTATTCAACATCTTTCGATATTTTACAACCTGCACACCTGTGCTATCTTCTCCTTTTGAACTAAAAATATAAAAAATATGTCTAGATATTAAACAAGATATATTCAGCAATGTTTATGATGAATATACACAAGAAATAAAAAAATCTCAAGATCTGATGTTGAACCTATAACTGTTGGATTTAGTTTTGCTAAACAAATTATCAGTACAAAATCCACATAGATACATTATATGTACAATCATAAACTCACTGCAAGTATCTATTTGATAAAGTTAATTTATTAAAAATTAGGTTTCATGATTCTGTTTCTCTTAATATGATGATTTAACTGGGAGGTTTTACTTAAGTTGGGCTGGTGTATTTGATAGGTAACTTCAATTGGTTAATCCCATGGCTCCAGGCAACATTTTTAGATTATTTTCTGCATATGGTTCAGAGTTGTAATCAAGGCTTAAGTTTATATTTCCTTAAACTGAAAATGTATTTCCAATACTACTTATCTAAGCTCACACTACAGCTATTTGTTGCTTGCTCCGTTCTTCACTTCCCATTTAAATCCACTTGGTGATATCTGTCTCATGTCAATTTCTACCAGTGTCAATTCACCCACTATCATAACCAACTTCTTCCAATAATGTTATTACCTTTTCAAGACTGGCCCAATATGCCGTCTCAAACACCAGCTCTTAGTGGGGGAGGAAGGGCAGAAGAAGTGAGAGTACAGTTAACTATTATTGAATTTACATTTTCAATTTGAGAAATTAACTTTCAACACATACCACTTCTCAGATTACAACTGGAATCCCACACTAATAAGATGGACATGCCAGTGAGGGCATTATCCATATAGAAAGCTTCTGCATAGATCATGTATGTATTAACAGAGCATTGACACCAAAGTGGAAAAACCATACTACATCCAGAACAAGTATGTTCTTCACCCAGAACTTAACTCATTTACTGTGGGTCGAATTTTGTTTTTTCATCACTACTAGCCAGGGCTCAACCAGATAGTAGATATTTATATACATATGCATGCACACACACGTTTATGAATGGTTTCTAACCTGCAGCCATAGAATGCTATGTTCCAACCTATCACAATCAAAGCATGAAGTGGACAAACCTTCTGCAAAACCTAAAGAATTTCAAAACACTCCAGGTTTGAAATGAAGCAACCTTGTATGATTTACTCAACCTAAGACAACAGAACTCATAAGGTCTGGAATCAGGAACACTCATCCTCACTCCACAACCATGTGAGCGAAGTAAATTCCACTTACTCTTGGAATTATGGGAAGGACGTCATGGAACAAACTGATCAAACAAGGACCTAAGATGGGACCACATTGCAAAGGGAATTACAAGGAAATAATAGTTCCTCTTCCATGAACAAAGTACTAAACCAATATTGATCAAGACAAAAAGTCATGCTCAACCCAACCTGATAGCCAGGTACTAAATTTTAATCAATACTAAAAGTAGGCTCCCACATAGGCTGGTGCCTCTCTTATTGACATCTAGGAAAATACTTCCAGGAACCTGGGTAAGAGGGCTTTTAAACTTCACCCTCTTTTCCATAGAGTGGGGGATTCACTCAAACACTCTGGAAGAAAGCCTCTGTCCAATAACCATCCCAATGACTGAAAACTAGGTATGATAAGGATTCCCTAGCTCCACTAGTAGAATCTGGGAGCCCTTAAAAACAGTGCTCTGGAAACAATGCAATATGGAGCCAAGTGTTCTAAATTTTTAAAAACAAACCAACCCTAGTTTATTCAATCCAAAATCAACTATGACAGGCAAGATCCTCTTATGCTTTACTCATGACAGTTCAGCATAATACAATAATATCATACAGTCAGTTTTTAAATGGTCTTATGGTATTTCTACAGAGGCTGCTACAATCTAGACAAAGTAATTTGTGTTAGTGCTTGCTATGGTGGAATTAGCTTAGAAACAGCACACTTGACTGAGGAACACTTGTCACAGAACAGGATCATCCAAATAATGTGAGATAGTAGTATTTGGTGGCATCTACATACCAGCCTACACAATGTCCCCCAAGGGGCAATTCAACAAATACCCAATGGTCAAAAAATGTGACAAAGAAAAGCCAGAATAAGCAGTATAGATCAATGTATGTGCCCACTACACCAAGATAATTGGGGATGCATCCCAAGAAACTGAAGAGTTCTAATGAATAAAAGCCATTGTCTAACACCTCTAAATGCTTCCGTGTGGGCAAAAAAAAAAAAAAAAAAAACCCTCAAGGATCTCACTGCACATAACTGCAGAAAACCCACTTGTAGAGAAAATACATATGTAAAAACGACTCGTTTGGGTTGAGAAAATTTTTTACGTAGAGGAGCAAACAACGTTTCGACCTAATTCGGTCATCATCAGATTAACAAAGAAAGAAAGAGGTAACTGACCGATAGCTGACCACATGTTTGAAGCGAGTTGTGTAACTCAGTGAAGGAATGTAGAGGGTGTGCTTAGATGTTGGATATATTTATTAATATAGGTATAAATGTGTTCCTTTGTATTGGTTTATTTTGGGCTTGACTTGTTGTACAAGTAGAGCTTCTTTAATTTTGCGTTTGTTTATGTTTGTTTCTTTATTTAATATTTGGGTGTTTTCTATGATTATGTTGCATTTGACTTGCAGTGTTCAAAAAGATGTGAAGGTGACTTTTTGTGTTCTTTGAATCTGGTTTCCATTTATCTACTTGTTTCTCCAACATAGAAGTTGTGGCAGTTATCACATTGTATTTTATAAATGATGTTGGTGTTGTGTTTGTCAGTGTAGTTTTTACAAATGGCTAATAAATAAAATCACTGATCCCCAAAGGCTAATTGTAGAAGGAAATAAGTCTCAAGGGAAAAGTTAAAAGTGGTTTGAATGATGGCAAAGTGACAAAATAGAGAATCACATTAACATCCCAGTCCAGAAGGACAGCCCATCATAAAATATGATGAATCCAAAATGAATATATCAACAGGGAGAGTGTAGAAGTAAATACTACAGTATTTAGAAAAACAAAAGGTGTGAGATAAAGCTGCTCAATAACCAAAAATTGAAGAGACAGAGGATCCCAATTGAAAAGCCAAGGAAGAGACTTATAAATATGAGGAACAGTAATACAATTAGGTGAAAACTCACCAGGAAAACATTTCTTTTACAGTGATAAACTTTCAATGAAGGGAAGGTTAACATAAAACAAAAAACAAAGAGGCCGCTCCACTGAAGAGGCTTTATCTGAAAAAGGATGATGACCCACAAAACGATTGAAATCACCTGGAACATGAGAGGCAATGATAAAGATATCTTGAGTATAGGTCCAGAAAAGACCTAACATATGAAAATAAATAGATCAAGAATAGGTGTCATTTTGATGATTGAGATAAGCAACAACCGTGGAATTGTCAGCATGAATTATTACCAGATGATGGCTGGCAAGATGGAGAAAATGATCAATGTACAGCTGGATGCTTCAGAGTATTGACACAATAAAGCTTCTTGGCCACAAACCAACCCCCAGAAGGTTCATGCTGATTGACCTACACCTCCATTCCCAAAAGGAAACATCCAGGAAAAAATGTAACCCCAAACGAGGAGGAGAAAGCCTGGATACCTTCCAAAGTGTGGGTCCTGTCAAACCATCAGTACAGATTACTGACTATGGTATAAGAAAAGGTAATATGAGCCCATGCAAGACCACATCCCCAAAGATAGATCCTTAAAAGCTGTAAAAAATGGAGCAATAAGAACATGGTAAATTGATAGCTCCATTAAATAAAGTCAAAGTCGGACTGGGATGTGTGTTGAAAAAACACCCAAATATATCAGATACTGGGTAGGTTGAAAGGGAGACTTCTCCAATTTGATTAACCAACTCACTAGAGCTGCCTCCCAGAACAGCTGAAGGGTATGATGGGCAAACTCCTGTTTGAAACAAGCAAACAGCAACCAGTTATCCATATAATAATAAAAACACATCCCAAAACATGGAGATGATGAGCAAAAGCTCACACCACCTGACAAAAACATATGAGACTGTTGCAAACCCAAAAGTTAGATACAAAACTAATATCTCACCCCAAAGATATGGTTGCAATTGCCAACCAACTGGAATATGTAAGTAAGCATTCACAATGTCCATCTTGATCGCCCATAAGCCTGAAGAAAACGCCCACCTGAGGGTTACAAATGAATCCATAGTAAAACCTGGGAGATGGAGAAATTGTTTGAGGCAGGACAAATTTATGATAGACTGCCAGTATCTGGTTCTTTTGGAAACAACACACAATTTGGAATAAATAAACAAGAGAAAGATAATCACAGCTTCAATGGCCTGCTGGGACAAAGTTTTGAATCACCTCTTGAGGAAAGAGTGTAGATTTGTTACATCTGGATTTTCAGAAAGCATTTGACAAAATGCCACATAAAATGGTTGGGAAAACTCTCTCTATAGGTGTGTGAGATAAGTGAACAAATTATATAGAAGAGTGGCGAGATGGAAGAAAGCAGAAAGTTGTTACAAATAGAGGTCAGCCAAACTGGATTAATGTCACAAATGGGTTATCTTGAGGAATTATATAGGAAAGCTTGTATTTGATGATTATGAGATGACCAAGTTATTCAACTTTTCCTTTAGTTTTTAATTAATCAACTTTTGAGCAGAGTTCATCATCTTGAATAGTTGAGAGATAGAAACAAGTGCAAAGAAGATAACTGCATTAATTCTGAACTCATTAACAAGAAATAAATAAGACAAATGAATGATAAGGCTTTTAGACTATATGATATTTCCCCAAGGGTTTCAAAAAAGGTTAGGGATTGACCATGTAAGCCACTGCAACTATTTCTTTTGTAAATTCTTGAATAATGGGAAGGTGTCAATGGATTGGAAGCTACCTAACTTCCTTCCTCTTTTCAAGAGAGGTAATAAAAATTGTTAAATGACTTTGCAAACCATCTTTTATCAGACATTCCAAAATATTTCCCACAACTGATGTAAGACTAACTAGTCTGTGATATTTAGGACAAGATTTTCCTTTAATATTGACTATGCAGTACAATTCTAAATATTTTCAAACATTCTTTGAAAAAAAATTGTTTTTGTAGATGAATGTAAGCATGTAGATTTGGATATATCTGAATTTTTAGAAAGCATCTGACAAGATGCCAAATAAAATACTTGTAAAAACTATCTTTATACATGTGAGAGAGAAGTGCACAAATTCGATAGCAGAGCAGCAGCACAAAAAAAGGCAGAAGATTGTTACAAATGGAATTTAGACAAACTGGATTAATGTCACAAACATGTTACCTCAGGGCTCAATCTTAGAACCTTTGCTCTTTTTGACTTACATCAAATTACATAGATGGAGAAATGGTCATTGAATTACTTATTTTTACTTATAACTTTAAAATCTTTGGCATTGCTAACTGTAAAGAAAATACTGCTGATTTTGAAATGTGAAATGAATTTAGTGAATTGGACAAATAAATGGCATTGGTTTTAAATTATAATAAGTGCAAGATAGTGCATGTGGGTTATCATAACTTGAATTATAATTCAAATTAGAATAACCTTAACCATGTAATAAAGGTGAGGGATACTGATGTAATAGTCTCTTAAACCATCAAAGCAATGTATTGTTGTTTGTGGTAAGAGAAATAGGATTTTAGGTTTTCAAAATATTGAAGTAAAAGGAGGTTATAATTTCATTGTATAGATTACTGGGTAGGCCACATTTGGAGTACTGTATTCAACTTTGGGCTCCTCACCTTTAAACTGTTGTAAAGGAGGATCACTAGTGCCTAGAATGGAGGGCATGTCATATGAGTATAGATCAAGATCTTTGATATTGTTTACCCTTGAAAAAAAAAAAAAAAAGAGAGAGAGAGAGAGAGAGATTGAGAAGGTAACTGGTTGAGGTGTTTAAGATTGTAAAGGGAACTGGTTGAGGTGTTTAAGAGTGTAAAGGGAACTGGTTGAGGTGTTTAGGAGTGAAAAGGGAACTGGTTGAGGTGTTTAGGATTGTAAAGGGAACTGGTTGAGGTGTTTAGGATTGTAAAGGGAACTGGTTGAAGTGTTTAGGATTGTAAAGGGAACTGGTTGAAGTGTTTAGGATTGTAAAGGGAACTGGTTGAGGTGTTTAAGAGTGTAAAGGGAACTGGTTGAGGTGTTTAAGAGTGTAAAGGGAACTGGTTGAGGTGTTTAGGATTGTAAAGGGAACTGGTTGAGGTGTTTAGGATTGTAAAGGGAACTGGTTGAGGTGTTTAGGATTGTAAAGGGAATTGATTATGATGATACATCACATTTTTCCATACTTACTGGTGAGAATTTTGGCAAGGTTGGAGTTATCTTCCACTAAGAATGTTTTATTTTTCTAACAGACTGACTGGGCGTTGGATGTTGTAGAGGTATATTTAAGCAAGTTTAACTTGATAACTGCATGAATGTTAAGGGCCTAGCTTTAAGATTTTTATTTATAAAATTATTTATTTAATATTTTTAGTCTAGTTTAGAGGATGAAACAGCCAAGATGAACCAACAGGTCCCTTGTTGTCCCTAAACATTATGAATGTTGACTACAAAACAAATCTTTACTTTATTAAATCATCTGATAAGCATCTTTCAACAGATCTTGCATTCATTTTAACAATATATTCATTTATCAATAATCACTGTAGTAACATTTAATGAAGCACTTAAGCATTAAAAATGTAAATGTTTTTTCCTAATTAGTAACCAACATTTCTTACAATTATCTTCACTGGTGTTAGTTTAGCCTTCTCTGCTATTAAAAATTATTCAAAACACACCTGAAAAACACTGAAATATAATACACAAAATCTTATTTTCTTCTACTTACCTGTCAATCTTGAAGCCAGAAAGCTCTGAAAGTTGTTCTGTATTTTTCTCTTCCATGTTTCACTAAGTTGATTTTGTAATTATTTCTATAAAAATAAAGAAAATGGATATTAAAAAAAATTAAATGATTACATATTCTTAAATTAATAAAGTTCAGTTTTAAAAATAATAAACTACAAACATTTGCAGAAAAAACAAAGGGCTCTTAATTTAGGAGAAGCATGTTTCACCTATTATAAAAAGGGTTGTTATGATGAATAAACCCAGGTGGCTTAACATAGGCATAAATATGTTTTCTCAAGCAAAAGTCATAACTGAGAATATCTTGTAAATATATGACATACCTGAAAACATAGAGCTTGGTACAATATTCTGTCAATGCATGATAAGGATAACAGCCTACAGTTGGCAGAATACATGATACAGATGATAACCTAGTTTAGTAGAGTGTATCATATAAATAATAACTTGTAGTTTGGTCAAAAACAGTGAGAGTTTAAAAACACAAAATCTCTTGAACATGAGACTTGCATACCAAGAGATTCACGTCTATATGTTTGAAATCAATTCCAAAACTTCCCATAAATTGTTCAGAATTGAGAATACTTATCTTTCCTTTATAAAAACATAAAAAAGAAAAAAAAAGAACATTTGAAACCTAGATTATGTTGAGCTTTTCAATGAAAACCTTGCCATTAGAATTTGTTTAGAACCCAAACCCTAACTTAACATTATATGTCAAATGTATCTCATTCACTATTTTTGGATTTCCTAACTTTTCCACTGTTCTTTACATATTCCAACTTATCTGTCAGTATAAATTTATGGTATTTAATCATGTATTTTTACATCATTTCTTTCATAGGCTCATTCCAAACACTAACCACCCTCTTGGAAAGTAATACTGTTTAAACTGCAAACATCTCCAGTACTGCCAAAATTTTAACTTATGACTGCTTACCTTATTGTTTTCACTGTTATACACAAAAACCTTTGATAGATCTATATTGCTGACACCCTTAATAATGTTAAACACCTTAATCAAATCTCCTTCACCTTTCTCCTATCCAGAGAAATAAATTTTGAGATTTTCGCCTCACAGAACAATCCACATCCAATATATACTCTTCAAAAAAAGAAACACAAAAGGCAAAATACGAGACACATTGTCAACAAGTTTATTCCGGGTAGTTCTGTATGTCATGTGTGAAACTTTGCACATTAACTGCTGAACATCCAAAGTCTGCAAAGGCAAAGTCCATGCTCACTAGGTGAAGTTTAACGTCACTCAACGTCAATAACAAGTATCCCCCTCGTAAGCATCAATAACTGTTTGGCATCTCCTGCTCATGGAAGCAATGAGATGACGAATCACATCCTGTGGAATGGCTGTCCACTCAGCCTGCAAAGCTCCTGCAAGCTGAGGTAGAGTCTGTCGCCATTGCAGAAGTCGGTCCAACTCGTCCCAAAGATGTTCGATGGGGTTTAAATCTGGTGATCTGGAGGGCCCGGGAAGAACATCGATGTTGTGGTGTCTCAAGAAGTCAGTGGTGAGTCAGGCTGTGTGAGGAGGGGCGTTGTCATGTTGAAAAACGTCGTTGACGTTCACCATAATGGGATGCACATGGGGCCTAAGAATCTCATAGACGGTTGCATACGGTCTGATCGAAAATCCTACGCAGCCCTGGTATGGTTAAGGCAGTAGACGTTGCAGTGGTGGTCCTGTCCCGAAGACGATGTAACCGGATGTTGCGATCTTGTGCAGGCGTGGTCACATGAGATCTGCCAGATCGTGGACAGTCACAAGTTGATCCATGTTGTTGGTGACGATTCCATAGCCTTGTGATGGTGCTTGGGTGGACATTCACACCTCTGGCAACATTTGATCGAGATTCGCCTGCTTCCAAGCAACCAATAGCATTGTTGCGTTGTGCTTCAGTCAGTCTTGGCGTAACTGTATTGCATGTCGGTCGCTTAACACTGAGCTATGGAAACCGAGAACCTGTCACTTTTATAGGGATTTTGCACATGTTGCACTTGCAAAACATGCAGATCTCTCAAACAAATTTATTGGACACACATGCGTTTTGGCGAAAAATCCGATGTTTTCCTCCGTTTTCAAAGTGCAAAACTTTTATTGTCATTTTGGTCTGACAATCAGTGCCTTAACGTGTTACATCACATACTCTGAGCTTGTAACGTTATTACATATATTTCTCTTTAAAATAACAAAAAATATCCCTTTTGCATTTCTTTTTTCTGAAGAGTATATTATCCTAACAGTATTTCTCTGAACCTTCTCCAACAATTAAATATTTTTGTTAAGGAATGGAGCCCTAAAGTGTGTACAGTATTCTAAATAAGGCCATATGAATGATTTATACAATGAAACAATATCTCTTGTCTTATATTCAATATTACTATGGATGCTACCCAAAATCCTATCAGCCTTACTGCTGGCTACAATACACTATTTAAATGACTTAAGTGATTTTGTGATCACAACAACATCTTTTCCTTCAACCACAGTTTTTTAAATTGGAATTATGAAAATCTACATGCATCACCTTAATTATGAATAAACATTATCTGTTATTCATGATGATGTGAAATCCACTTGAAATAAAAATGCATCTCAGAATGGAACACCTTTATTCCTATACTAATTAATAACCTAACATCCAACTGCAACGCCTCCTACAATTCCATACCATTTATACTCTCGTCCCTAAGATGTGTCCGGTAACAATCAGTTGCAAACTCTCTTTGTTGACCTGAAGGTGACTCAGGAAGGTCAAAGTGTTGTTCTCTCCTTATCAATAACAGTGCTAATACTCATATCAGCCATTTGGAGACACATTATCTGTCATGCTATGACTCAATGCATCAAATTATCTTTCTGTAAGTCTGCAGCATCTTTGGTACAGTTACCCAACCCAAAAATCTTAAAGTTATCTGTAAATTTTTATTAGTCATTCCAGAGTCCATATCATTAATACCAGTCATAAACAGCAGAGGACCCAACACAGAGCCCAGAAGCACACCAGTTGTAACTATCACACAGTCAGACCTGAAGCTACTTATTACTATTCTGTGCTTTCTACACTCATGATAGTTTTCTATCAAACTTAATAACATTTTCCTCACATCCACAGACTTAATTTTTGTAACAAGTCTTTTACGAGGTACCTTATCAAATGCTTTCTGAAAATCAAGTGAACCAAATTCAAAATTCTTCTTTCATCAACCCTCTCAGTTACATCCTCAAATTAGACCAGAAGATTATTTTAATTAAAGGAAAAGTCTTGTTTAACCAAAGTACAAAACAACCTTTCAACGTCCTTAGGTCACCTGTACTTTATTTTAATCAAAGTTTCAACACCCATATCAACCTTCTTGAGAATACATTTTTACTTCAAGTGGGTTTCTTATCATAATTAAAGATTTTCCTTACTGAAGCCATGCTGGCTCTCTGACACTATATCAAACTGCTTTAAGTGATTCTGCAATACATCTTAAATCATCCTTTCAAAAACCTTTCCAACTACTGATGTAAGATTAAATGGCCTATAATTGCCTGGACAATGTTCATCACCTCCTTTAAATATTGAACTACTATTAACCAACTTCTAATCTTTTAATACTCTTCCATGACTCAATGACCTATAAACAAATGTTAGCTAGTATTCACACATAAAAATATCTAAGTTTCTTTAAACTTCTCAGATAAAAGTTGTGTGGTCCAGAGGTTTTATCAATTCTTAGGTTTCCCAATTTTTTTCTTACAATTTCAGAACTTAAAATATCTTTTACATCAATATATTCCCCAAACATCAAGTGTTCTAGCTAAAGCATAATACCTGTATATTTCTTTGTAACAACTGAAGAACTCATATAATGTAATAAGATTACCACCTCATAATCTTCTTAGTTCAGCCTTTCGCTATAATTTTTAAGAGGCTCAATCCCCATCTTCATGTTTTGCTTGTCCATCATATTTCTAAAGAATTCCTTATCCACTGTTTGAGCCAACCCTCATTCACATGTATTACTTGCCCTTTTAATTTTCTTTTTAACCAACTCTCTTGATTTCTTAGTCCTGTAAGTTCTTACTATTTTCAGTAATTTTAAATTTCATGAATGCATTATGTTTATCCCTCACACAACCTCTTAAACCTTTACTAAACCACACTGGTTTATTCTGATTCATTGCCCTATTGTTTTCTGTTGTGAATATGCATGTTCTGTAAGCATATTTTTTTTTTCCTAAATGCTTCCCACACATATTCAAGATCTCCCAACTCTTCATGAACTACAGAAGCCAGATCATGTCTCTTTCTACCAAAATGGATTTTTCTGATATTTGTAATTGGGGTACTCTTTTCTTAAATTCTACATGAAGTAAAACCCCAACCTAATAATGCAATGGTCACTTGTACTTAAGCACTCACCAAACTCAACTTTTATCATGTTCACATCAGATACTAATATTAAATCTAATACAGGGTGTTCAGAAAGTCACTGTGCAGCTTTGAAAGCAGCAATAACAGCATTCATTCAGTCCATTTTAAGCCAGCTACTGATAGCAGTGTTTAGAAACAAAATAAGAAGGATCCAGACCTGTATTAATGACAACGGACATCACTTTCAACATTGTTTATAATTGTCATTCATATTTATCTCCTGTATTCTATATTGAAACATCTGTTAATATATAAGTGCTTTAACACTCTCTTGTAGTGTTCTGAACAATTTTCAAAAACCTATCTCCTCACTGTCAAACTGAAAAGTATTTCCAATTAATATCCTTGAAATTAAAATATCCCATAGTAATATCTTTTTTCAGCTATCATTCTGTTTCATTAAATAATTTCTCATAAAATTCCATATTCTGAATTAGTGGTCTATAACAAATTATAGTTAAAAGGCTTTCCCTTTAAATCCACAAACACTCAAACCCAGTGCTATTTTCTTAATATGTTCTAACTCAACAAGGTGAAATTCACTCCTTCCTTATAGTTATTCCTCCCCTTTTCCAATACTCTATCTCTACTAAATAATCCATAACCTGGTATTTCAAAAGAAAAATGTGATAAAAAATTGTTCAAATCCAACCAAATCCCAGTGATACCCATAATATCAAAATCCTCAGTTTCCACAACTGCTTTGAATCCATCAATTTTATTTCTAACACTTCCAACACTACAGTAGTGACAACTATTTTTAGATGTTAAAACATTAATATTTTATACCTCTTATATATGTTTTCTGTCAATTATGTTTCCTATTTTACTAATATCACAGCCTCTACCATTGTTTAAATCGAAGGTTCATAACAGTTAACTGGTGGTCCATGAAAGGGCTTCAAGGAGTCAGTAAACTGGGGGCAAAAATATTTATTTTATTCCTCCATTATTTTCTGTGTATGTATTTATGTGATTTTTTCTGGGGAGGGGATTCATAGCTTTCAAATTAGATTCTCAAACGGGTCAGTGAAAAAAGGTTAAACACTGGTTTTAATTTACCACCACAGTCGAGTTAATAGTACTTGCTAACATGCCTTTTCTTAAGTGCATGGATCTGTTAATGTTATTCTTCTTCAACTATAAAACTTCGTTCTATAAAGTAACTATAATAAAGTGTAGACCCCAAATTAACTTACTCAGTCAGTCACGCTCCAAATTGTCATTAGTTTTCAGGCTTAAATTAACATGATATAGTGGCAATTCCTGCTGATTGTTTAAAAAATGAAAGAAGCACCGTAACACAGAAGATTTAACTTTTCTTCTGCTAAACCGAAGCATAAATACAATGGTCATAAAATGTATACTTTTGTTTTTCAATAATTACTTTAAATACATTTTAAATATTTATATTCACACTTTTCATACAACCTTGCCGCCACACAAATAAAAACTTGGACACCTATCAATTAAAAAAGTTAACATTCTTTTACACTTAAATTATTTTAAATTAAATATTTTATTTACATTTGTGTGTTTTTATGTATGAGAATTATACTTAGAGAATTAAAACTATTATAAAACCCATTGTACAAAAAGTTGAGTGAGATTTAACTTTCCGAGGAGCTGAGAGCATATGAAACTCATAAAATAATTACCAAAATATAATTTTTATTGGCCCGACATGGCCAAGCGCGTAATACGCGCGACTCGTAATCCGAGGGTCGCGGGTTCGCGCGAGCCAGTCATTTCCACACAAGTGAGACCTTCAGTCAATAAGGATGCTCTCTCCAATATGCCAATGTAGCCAGCTGCTGTTTGACGCCCCTGAATAACTTGAAGCTCCACTGTTCCATGGAAGGAGAAACAATCCCAGATCATGATGGAACCTCCTCCACTGTGTCGTGTAGAAAATGTCTCCGGTGGCATGTCCTTATCGTGCCAGTAACGTTGGAAGCCATCTGGACCATCAAGGTTAAATTTTTTCTTATCATAGAACAAAATCTTCTTCCACTTTTCCACGTCTCATATTTGGTGATTCTCAGCAAAGTTTAACCAAGCTGTTTCGTGGTGTAGAAGGAGGCGTGGCCTTTTAAGACGTTTATGGTTTTTAAAGCCTTTCTCTTGTAGATGCCGTCTTATTGTTATTGACAACGCTAAAATCAAGGGTTCGATTTCCCTCGGTGGTTTCAGCAAATAGCCCGAGGTGGCTTTGCTATAAAAAAAAACAACAAAAAACACTTATTGTTCTTGAGCTACATTCTGCGTGTGTAAGGGCCTTACTCTGGTTCGATGATCAGCTAGTTTCTTGCCTGACAACCCGTCGAATCCTCCTGCTCAACGCCAGCGAAATTTTCTTGGGCCGAACACTTGAAATTCTCGTTCCGTATCCCTCAGGGTCTTTTGAGAAATTTGCAGCATTTTTACTATGCCCAATCTCACCAGTGATGGTACGTTGAGAGAGACCTGCTTTTGCAGCTCGACAATTCTGCCACGTTCAAACACTGTCAACGTTTTAACCTTTGCCATGTTTTTACCCAATGTAACACAGGAGGTGTCAGTGGGAGATGTTGACAACACTAATGCTTGAACACAAATATCTAAATTTCGTTACGTGTTTACCGATTAACGCTTCGTTTCAGTATTGCTTTAAACTTTAGACCAGCTAGTATTTAGGGTAATTTCATAGTGTTCACATTTTCTATATTAATTGCTGAAAAAGTTTTTATTTTTATTTTCCCTTTTCTTATTTTCATCTTTCAAAGCTCTACTCAAATAAATGGTTGAATCTATCAATGAAAATTGCATATTTTTCTTTATGTTCATTGAGCTTAAGATTTTGGCCAGCAGCGTATATATAAAGGTGTTCGTTTCTTGTTCACTTAAAAATTTACGAATGAAAACTGCATGCATCACAGATTACAATACAATTGTTGATATAACCGTTGTTGCAACTCAGAGTTCAAATAAGGCGAAACATAACTGGAAAATGTTTTATCTGTCACCTAAAAAGTTGTTGCATGCTCACCTAAAAATTACTGCCTGATCCTTCAACTATTGTTCACATTCAGTAGTAAATGTTATAAATGGAGAAATATGTAGGTTCTACCACTAGGTGGATTTTATCTCATGTAAAGCCCCGGAATGGTCAGGTGGATTAAGGCGTTCGACTCGTACTCTGAGGGTCGCGGGTTTGAATCCCGGTCACACCAAACATGCTTGCCATTTCAGCCGTGGGGCGTTATAAAGTGACGGTAAATCCCACTATTCGTTGGTAAAAGAGTAGCCCAAAACTTTGCGGTGGGTGATGATGACTCTGGTCTTACACTGCTAAATTATGGACGGCTAGCACAGATAGCCCTCATTTAGCTTTGCGCGAAATTAAAACAAACAAACAAACAAACCAACAAGCTCATGTAAAAAAAAAAATATTTCTTGAAAGATTCTAAAACCGGCTAGTATCGCACGACGCACGTTGAATGTTAGCATGCCTATCACCACACAGTGTAACTATGGTTAGTCAAGCTGCTGAGGTAGATATTTTCAGGTCCGAGAGTCTGATCTGGTTTTAACTGTTAAAGACAGCAAAAGAAATATTTAAATAATTAAAATGATAATTATTTCATTTTATCTTCTTTTCCCAGTTTAGCTCGTGTCTCTTCTTCCTGATTTAAGTTCTCCCTCACTACTGAGCGTTAGCAACACTTGAACTTACATAAAAATAATTCCATAAATAATAGGTCATGTAATACAAATAAAAATAGTCTGTGCAAGGAAAAAAAATAGGTAAAATTCGAAAAATATTATGCAGTTTATTAAAAGTAAAATGATCTTCGAAAAAACAAACGATTTCGAGCTATCTACATAAAACTGGAAAACAGTGAAAGATAAATAACAAAAAATGAAATTAATATTAAGAAATATAAGTCATAAATATAAATTAATTACTGTTATCGTATTTATATTGGAACAGTTTCTTGTTCTGAAAAGATTCCTCATTTTATACAAGTATATTGATGTATCTTTTCTTTTTCATCAGTCGCTACCAAGTATACAACAGTTTAGTTTATAAGTTGGAACAGTTTGGTACATAAGTAAAAACAGTTTAGTGTATAGGTTAAAACAGTTACAGTTGCGTAGTGTATAAGCTACAAAAGTTAAGTACATGAGTTCGTTTATATTCGGTTTGTACTTAATGGAGAATGCATTGAAAATAAATGAGACACGTTTTATTCTACCATCGATAGACAATGCTTACCCAGTGGCCCTGTTATGACTAAAATCTTTACGAACTTATTGTCATTAGAGAAGACATTGAAGGAAAGTTTTAATTTCTCGTAGACAATGCTCACCCACTTGTGAAGAAACGAGTTGTTGACGGTATTTCCTTCACACTTTGTTACACCATCTATTCTCTTGTGAGATGTTTTAGAATAGAACAGCCTTACTAGCAAGTTACTTATTGGTTGCTGAGAGAGAACAAAGGATAAAGTGTATAAGAATATCTCTATCTCAACAACACATCCTGGAATTCAGACTAACATTCGGTGAATATTAAAGTGAAATAATGAAATCCCCTGAAGACATCTAATTTATACATTTGTCTCACGGGAATGTGAAAGATGAAAAATAAATATAGCATTTCATGTGTAGTTGTCTGTTCTCAAGTTTGTGTGGGTGGACTTAAGAATACCACAAACCTACAATGTGTTGGAACGTCTTTAGGGACAATGAGTTGGCGATTGTGTTGTGAACCAAGTAACTTAAGTACAATAGAAGTTACTGATTACTTCGCGTCAGAAATTGAAAAACACAACACACATATACATATGTTTGAAGTTTAAAAATGTTAATACACCATAATTCCACAAATGTGATTCATTTCAACTAAAATACCACTGTCAAGAAAACCTGTTGTTTCTTTTTATGTACCTTGTTACCTATAAACACACTTATTTATATATCTACTTGTCTATCATTTTGACCACGAATTCCATTTTTCGTTTTCACACACACACACACACACACAATCTGACTAAACCTTTAAACATACAGGGAAGATATAAGAACTCAGGGGATGGTACTGAAGTTGGGTCAAAAACCGATTTTCCTTACCCCAGGAACTTCAAAGAGTATATATATGCCTGGTGACAATCTGACCGGCAGCTTTCCATATAACAGCGGACACACGCATATACTTTGACACATAATACTGTAAAATATATATGTTATTATTACTTACGACTCATACTATTGTGCAATTGATTCTGTTTTTAATCATTGCTTTCGAGTTTCTTGGTTTTTTCACGTTATTAACTAAATACATGATGTTACTTTAATTAAATGCAATTTCTAAACGTTAGATTTAAATATATATTTAGTATTTGGGTCTTTTCTATGGTTATGTTGTGTTTATTTGCTTTGCAGTGTTCGAAAACGTGTGAAGGTGACTTTTTATGTTCTTTTAATCTGTTCTCCATTTTTCTGCTTGTTTGTCAGTGTAGTTTTTTACATATTTGGAGAATTCTCAAGCTATGTATTTACCAAGATTGTAATTAAACGATTCATATGTGGGCATAATGGACAATCTGGTTTATGAGGTTTGGGGATGTCGTATATTTGTGGTGTGTGTGAGTCGGTCTTACGTAGGTAAGAATAAAGTGTTTTTGAAATTTTGTTGGTTTTTTTTTTTTAATTTTAGTAGTATTTTGTTTAGTTGCGTTTCGTGTGGGGTCTGGCATGGCCTAGCGCGTTAAGGCGTGCGCTTCGTAATCTGAGGGTCGCGGGTTCGCGCCCGAGTTGCGCCAAAACATGCTCGCCCTTCCAGCCGTGGAAGCGTTATAATGTTACGGGCAATCCCACTATTCGTTGGTAAAAGAGTAGCCCAAGAGTTGGCGGTGGGTGGTGATGACTAGCTGCCTTCCCTCTAGTCTTACACTGCTAAATTAGGGTCGGCTAGCACAGATAGCCCTCGAGTTGCTTTGTGCGAAATTCCAAAAAACAAACAAACAAGCGTTTCGTGTGTCTGTTGGATTTGTTTTATTGGTTTAAATTTGTTTGTGTCTGACAGAATGTTCTTCATTTTTTGGATGTATTCATTTGTGTTCATTATGATTATAGCGCTTTCTTTATCTGCTTTTAAAATTTTAATATTTTTGCCTTGTTTTAGGTTTTAATGGAATTAATGTCTCTTTTTGTAGGATTGTTTTTTAACTTTCTGTTTTGTGAAATTATGTAGATGGTTTTGTAAGAAAATTCTTTGAAAAAATCGTTTAAGATGTTGTTTTTAGATGTTTCTGGAAAATATAAATTTTTCTGGGAAGTTTGGCTGTTGGATGTCAGTAAAATTGTCGAAGTTGTCTTTTTTCTGCTGGTTGTTTTCTGTGGAAAGTATCACAAGTCTCCTGGATAGGCCTTCTAAACATGTTTTAATTTCTAACGTTGGAATGTACCTAGGTGCTATTGCGAAGTTCAGTCCTTTGTTAAGTAGATGTATCTCGTCTGTATTTAACTGTCGGTAGTTTTTGTTAATTATGAGGTTAGTCAACGGTTTGTCGTGTTGGTGTATTTTCTGTTGTTTACATCTTACTTTCTCTTGTTTTTGTTGTGGCAGATAGTTTTGTCCCTGTTGTTTTAGTGTTGATTTGGTTTATGAAAGAATGAAAGAGGTAACTGACCGATAGCTGACCACATGTTTGAAGGGGGTTGTGTAACTGAGTGTAGGAATGTAGAGGGCGTACTTAGATGTTTGATTATATTTATTAATATAGGTATAAAAGTGTTCCTTTGTATTGGTTTATTTTGGGCTTGAGTTGTTGTTGAATTTAAGATTGTAATATTATGACAATCTATGTTCTCATGACAAAAGTCGAACTTGTGTAAGAAATCTATCTGTGACGAATAGAAACGGTAAAATTCAAGCCTTTTTTTCAGTGACTTAATTAATATATCCTCCATATATATTAATAGGATACCGCTAACAGTTTTTATATTACTCGCATCTAATCCAGTATGTTAAAACTGCATACATGAAAACACGTGAAATTCTCTTCCAACGGTAGGAGCTACTCGTGTGTTTTATTGCAAGCATAAAAAAATACATTTTGTTTGATAGAATGTACAAATCCTTACATATTTTTATGTGAAGTCAATAGAATCCAGAAGTGTAAAAGGATTGAATCATATATTTGAAAAGAGTAGAAAGAACATAAAAGTGTAACCAACTTGTATCTTTATGACTTTTGATAGAAAGTTATTAGAATACCTTGAATACGACTTGATTTCTTTGTTTGTGACCTGTACTTACTTCCAGTTTTTTAACTATAACTGCACCACAACAGACAGGTTATATAAAGGTCAGGTACTCTCTGAAAACCTGACAGACACGAATGGTAATCATATTATCTAGAGAAATGTTACACAGAGATAAACTGAGTTTCTAACTTAATTAGATTAAATGAAAAGAGCGGATATAGCTTGATAGTGAAGAAAAGAAAATATTTTTACTAACCAGAGGACAAGCACATACACTTTATTCAGTGGCGTTTACATAAAAATACAGATATATATACACCACCGGATTTGTTGCATAGCTTGTATATAGCAAACTAAACTATGTTATTGAATCGGTGAATTCAAAAGAGGCCCAAATCCAAGAAATGTTTTGCAAGAAATCAACTTACCGTATTTTCTGGTTAATAAGCCGAGGCCAATTTTCAGCTCTGAAAATGAGGGTTTTTGCTTATTACCGCCCAATAAGCTGAAGCCATTTTTAAGAAGTGACAAGTTTCTTCAAAATGATTTCTTAGTCTCGTTTCAGCGTCAGCATGCATGTTGTGTGTGATCATTGGCGTTCTGTAGTAAAGCAGAACATGTCGTATTGAGACAGAGATGGAATCAATATGTCATTCGTTATTGGTTCCACTCACTGTAATTAGGTAACCAATGAAATTCCAGAAACAACGTTTCACTGTAGTCTTAACGTGCTTTGCTGATGGGACAAAATTACCGCCTATGGTAATTTTCAAAAGAAAAACATTTCCTAAGAAGAAGACATTTCCGAAAGGAGTGATCGGCCAATAAGCCGACCCCCAAAAATCAGGTCCAAAATTTAGGGCCAGAAATTTGGCTTATTAGGCGGAAAATACGGTATTTGCATATCTTAAAGGGAGGCTATGCCAAATGATTCATACTTTACCCAGAGATAGCACCAGTTCATAGCTTACAAATGCTATAATATGAAGCACTTCACTCTTTTAATTTCAGAGGGTTGGCAAACTAAAGTCTCTGGACTTGGGTCCTTCTTGAATTAAACAATAGTAAAACCTGAAAATAATGGACATACCACATATTTCTCATCTGAGGATATCTTTATTTCTTATTCTGTCATATTTTTAACACTGCTTGAGATCAGTTTATATCCAAACTATTGTTCTGATACATAACTTCCAGTAAAATGAGTTTTTCATTCTGAAATGGGACAGGTTATTAATGAGGTGCATCATTCCAATGGTATTTAATCTTCAAAGTCAAACTCTTCTTCACCCATAGTATCACAAACTGTTAATTTATTGAAGAACTGCTGAGCCTCTGGTGAAAGATATTTTGCCAATATTTGAACATCCTTTACTTTTGCTGCCTGTACACCAAGTTGCCCACTGCAGAGTGGCTCCTCTGGGTATGTGACAACCCTGACCGAGGGCTTTAGAAGGCGGAATCTGGTTGTGACCTGAGAAGGCATATTTTCGGAAACCTCTATGTAATTTCTGAAATCTGCACTGAATCTGAACACCTTGTATTTGCTGACTGTGTGCTTTTCTCCATCCTTTCTGACTGACGTTTTATAAAACTGACCAAGGTGGGATTTGAAATCAAGCATATCATTCTTTGCTTTCAGCACGTAATCCTTTTAGCTTGTTTCTTACCCATTCTTGTTCATTACGCTTTCTTTTCGGCCTAATCTCTTCATAACCTGAATCAAACTCATGCTGCATGGGCGCTGCCATCCTGGATTACCAGTGCTGCCACCTACGACATTAAGCTAAATCCATGCAAGAGAGGCCCAAGTCCCGAGTTGGGCCCCTCTTGCACTCAATACATTTTAAATGCTCTTAATGGTCAATACATTATTGTGAACTTGGGACCTTTATGCACACAATCAGATAGCTTGTCTCTTGAAGATCATTAAACATAAAATATCTAACTTTTGAAAAATTGTCGACTTAGGCCCCTTTTAAATTCACCGATTCAATTCTGTAATGACAATTACGAACCAAAAGAAAAACCCCAAGGCAGTGTGTACTAAGACAGCAGTAAACTTGTCATGTCCCAGAAATAGTTTCTTTTCTTAAAATCTATAGCTGACTCCAGACATGTGAAAAGTGTTAAGTATTAGGTGAATATGAAATGTTTAACTGTGTACCTGGTTCAGACCCCATTTCTTGACAGATTATAATGTTTTTCAATTTATTAAACTGAACTGTAAAATTAAGCACAACAACTTGAAATAAACTATTTAAACATTAACATACTGAAACTGTACTTTTGGGTTAATAGCATCTTCCACAGTTAAGTCTAACATTTAAAGATAAAATATGAAATTTGTTTTGATGTAGTTTTCAAATATGCCAATAAAAAATCTGCACGCTTGAAAACGACAAAAGAAAGAACACAGTAAATTTGCATACGTAAAATAAGTCATATCTCTGTAAGCAGTAAAGTTATGGTTAAAATGTTTTGGTATTTAATTGGAGACAGATGACCTGGTTCTTAAGGCGCTCGATTCGCAGTCTGAGGGTCTTTGTTTGAATTCTGTTACAGAATAAGCTCACTCTTTCCCATGTTGGAATTTTGTAATATGAAAATCAATCCACATTTTAGTGGTAAAAAAGATAGTCTACGTTTTAAGGGTGTTTACTCTTTACTTTCTATGTAGTATATGAATATTAAGTTAGGAAGGGCTGAAGCAGAGAGCTTTCAAATAGTTTTGCGTAAATTTCACCAATACAAATATAAACGCATACTTTGACAAAAATAAAAACAATGTAGTTTTTCATGTAGCTTCAGAAAACAAACGTAATACAACCGCTCATAAATATTTTAAAATAAAATGTTATTTGCCTAAGCGTTTGACTAAACACAACAAATTACTCATTTTTTCTGTTGGTGAATTTCCATATTTATTGCAGAGATTGCACGATATAAACTTTCTAATATTAATAAAGATAAAAAGTCGTTATATCAAAATATTTAAAGTGCTTGACTCCTAATTTGAGCGTCGCAGGTTCAAATCCCCCGTCACTCCAAACATGCTCGCTCATTCAGCCGTGGGGGAGTTAAAATGTGACGATTAGTTAGGTAAAGAATAGCTCAAAGTGTTAACTTTTTCTAATAATCCAGTGCAATGAAATTATAACCTCTTTAGGCTTATATTTGGTATTTCTATAGATAGAACGTAAATTCCCATTTGTCTGAATACTTGAAACAGCTTGGATGGGTTAAACCAAGGTCTATTTTCTTTCATGATACTGTTAAGGTTATTCCCATCCAAATTATACTCATAATTCAAGTTATGATAACACACGTACAATACCTTATACTTATAGTTAGTTAGTTATCACCATTAGATTCCATCTTGGAACATAGGGCGCAATCGCTTGCGGATTTTTCAACAAGTATTTGAGTGAGAAGGTTGTAAGCCCACTGCACCGAGCCGTCCCTAAGTTAGCAGTGTAAGACTAGAGGGAAGGCAGCTAGTCATCACCACCCACCGCCAACTCTTGGGCTACTCTTTTACCAACGAATAGTAGGATAGACCGTAACATTATAACGCCCCACGACTGGGAGGCGAGCATGTTTTGGCGCGACGCGGGCGCGAACCCGCGACCCTCGGATTACGAGTCGCACGCCTTACGCGCTAAGCCATGCCAGGCCACCTTATACTTATAATACTTAAAATCTGTCTGCCATTTGTTTATCCAACTCAATAACTTGTCTAAATCCTTTTGTAAAGCAGCAGCGTCCTCTTCATAGCTAGGAACACCAAATAATCTTTATCAACAGCAAATTTAAATAATTTATTGATTATTCCTTCGCCTATATCAGTAGGTTCCCAACCTTTTGGCACTCGTGACCCCTTACCTAAAAGTTTGAAACCCATGTGACCCCCTACTTAGGGCTTATTATCAGCAGCTTAATTTTTCTTTTATTTTCTGTGAAGGAGAGGGAAAGAAACATCTAAAAAATATTTAGTAATTCTGTAATTATTTATTAGCAAACTAAATCACACTGGTCCAACCTGAATTCACAAAAAGAACATATATTTCTTAAAATAATATGAACATAGGTTTGAACAGCTATCCAACCCAGCTAGTGAGATGCCTGATATTGCATTTCAGCAGCAAGCTTTGAAATTCGTGGCCGAGCGTTTGTTAGAGCCAGTCTTATGTCATCTCCAACATCCAATCTGTTCCTATTCTTTGTTTTTATATTGACAAGAGTAGAAAATCCTGCCTCACACAAGTAGGTAGAAGCAAATGGAACAAGGACACGTAAAGCTATCATGCTGACTTTGGAGTATAACTGATACATAGCGCACCAGAACTGAGTCACGTGATCTCTTGAAGAGATCACGAGCTGAAGAGTCGTTCCTTAGATCCAGAAATTCATCTTGGATATCATCTGGGATGCTGGATACATTAAGTTCAGTACAAAATGGGTTCCTTACCAGGGCCTCCTGTTCCTGTGATAGCACAGGGAAGTAACGCTCGACTTCCTTTTCTAGAGACTGAAGATGTTCGGTAATTTTATCCTTGAGGAACTGATCCAGTTGGATCTGAGACTCATCCGTCACTCCACAAAGTTTTTCAAACATAGCGATGCTTCCAAGATTGGTTTTCCGATGCCAGTTCTGCAGTTTGGAAACAAAGGCCCGAAGACTATCTTGAAAAAGGAGAACATGTGTTTCCCTTCCTTGAAGCTTCAAATTGAGCTTGTTCAGCTGGTCAAAAATGTCGGCTAGGTACGCAACCCTTTTATTCCATGCTTCATCTTTGAAGTGAGCTACAAGATCTTTCCTTTCTTGAGTCTCCAGGAACAGCTTTATTTCATCTTTCATTTCAAAGACACGATTAATAACGTTTTCTTTCGACAACCAACGTACTGCTGTGTAGAAGAGAAGGACTTCGTGGTCAGCATTCATGTCTTTGCATAGTTCTTTGAATAGGTGAGTGTTGAGTGCTTGAGTCTTCACATAATTTACAATTTTGATTACAGATTCAAGCACTTCCTGCAGAGAGGCAGGGAGAGTCTTACTGGCGAGAGCATATCGGTGAATCATGCAGTGGATGCACTTTCCTTGAGGTGCTAGCTTCTTCAGTCTCGACTGGAATCCTGATTTCGATTCCAGCATAGCCGGTGCCCCATCCGTACAAGCCCCACACACGTTTTCCCATTGAAGATCTTCGTCTTGAAAAAAAGTTAACTTTTTCCATGACATTATCAGCTTTTGTTGTGGTTTCAAGTGCACTGCAGAATAAGAATTCGTCTTTGATGTCACCTAAATTAATGTATCTCACGAAGACAAGCAACTGAGAACATGAACTTACATCTGTTGACTCGTCGAGCTGAAAGGAGAACAAAGGGGAACCCTTGATTTCAGTCAAAACCTGTTCCTTCACATCCATAGACATTTTAGAAATGCGCCTCTGTATAGTATTATTTGACAGGGATACTTGCTGCATCTTCTTTGCACTGGATTTTCCAAGAATAAGATTTACTGCTTTCATCATGCAGGGTTTAAGAAGTGTTTCTCCAATCGTGTGAGGCTTTTTTTGTTCAGCAATTTCGAATGCAATCTCATATGAAGCTTCCACTACGGCTGCACTCTGCTGCTGAAACGACCCACTTCTATCGATTCTTTGGCCTTTAAGACACCGTTCATGCCGTTTGAAGAAATCCAAATCCTTCTTTGCGTGTTCTGGATGTTTCGTCTCGAGATGACGCTTGAGTTTTGATGGTTTCATTGACTCTGCACTCAGGACAGCATGGCACAAAACACACTGTGGTTTCTCGATGCCGTCGTTGGCGAGCACAGTGATGAAGCCAATGTTGAGGTACGATTCTGAGTATCTGCGCCGTTTAGCCATGGACACAACTCACCTCTACTGCTTACTTATCTCCTTGTTAAAATAAAATAAAAATGTTGAATAATGAATGCTTTGGCAACTGTAGATCTTACACTGACTACTTGTGGGGGGTGCAGGTAGAGTAATGATGGGATAAGTATTGGGAGGGAAGAGAGCGTGGTTAGTCGCGCGATTCGTCATCCACCAATCAGCAACGGACATGTGACTCACGTGTCGACAGCGAGCACACACACACTTAATCACAGCTAAACAGACACACAAGCATACGTACATGCTCGTGCACTCACATAATCGCTACTCACTAGTACACACATACATACAGTTGCAGACACATGCACATTCACATTCACTCACAGGCACGCATACATACACCCATAATATCACCTAATGACATTGAACTAACGTAGCACACCCACCGATTTGGAACTCCTGGTCTATATCATTAGCGTTAATCAAAAAAGAGAAAAATTCCTCAGGATGAGCCTCGAGGCACACCACTTATCACGTTAATCTTGTTTGACTGAACACCATTTATAACAACTCTCTGTTTTCTTCCATCAAGCTAAATTTCCAGTTAGTTAACTTATGTCTCACAGCGATAGAGATAAGTTTCTTTACAGCCTTTTATGTGGCACGTTGTCAAATGATTTATCATAATCCATATACACCAAATCTACGCCTTTATATGTATCAACATACGCAGTAGCATTTTCAAAGCAAAAGATTTGTAAAACAAGATTTTCCCTTTGTGAAAACATGTTGACTATCCAATAAAAGTTTAAACTTTATTAAATTACTTTATAAAGTATTTTTATCAGACTTTCTAAAACTTTTCCCACAACTGATATAAGGCTAATAGGCCTATAATTACTGGGAAAACATCTATTATCTCCCTTAAAGATAGGAGTGGCATTAGGTAATTTTCAATCTGTTGATATTTGTCAATTATTCAAGAACTTACAAAAAATTATGGCAAGTGGCTCACCTATCCACTCCTTCACCTCCTTCAAAACCCTCAAGGAAATATTATTTGGCCCATGCGTTTTATTATTCATTAAACTTCTCAATTTTATTTTAGTAAGCTCAAAATTTATGCAATTATCTTGTTCAACTTATAATTGTTCCAATTATCTTGGAATCTATCATTCCAATTAATTCATATTTCTTAAATTTTTGATGTATTTATTTAATTTTATCTCTTATACCATTTGTAACATGGTCACGGACTGACATGCAGGCAGACTGAATGGATTCTTTCGTTGTAGCCATTGGAGTTCGACTACTACTACCTCGTGTTACATGAAATTTTATTTGAAGTGAGGATGTAGTGGACGAATAGAGCACACAGGCACTAACTTGAGGGTTTATAGTTAAAACAAAGAGATACGAGACTAAGACTTCCAATAATACTTTTATCTAAGCCTTCAAACACTTAGTATTTACCCATACACATACAGTTTTTTTATTATATTTATCACAGATAATTCTTTTACTTTTATTATCATGGTGGCTGATGATACGGAATAATAGCATTAGAATTACTTAGAAAGAGCTTGGGCGTGAAATGGCCTGGTTTTTACTTTTTGTAAGAGACATTTTTCTATAGTTGTTCCTCGATTCCTTCTTGACTTCTTTTCCTTCTTCTTTTGAAGAAGACGAGATCTGAGCTCTCTAGATGATGATCTCAGTCATGTCGGATTGCGTGCTAGATTTTGAATATTTTGGTGTCTGTACTAGGACCTTTTATATCAGCTGAGTGGGGGAGGATTGTCGGCCTATTCATATTACCATGGTGTCAGCTGACTTCCTCTTTGTGATTTCTTCAGCTCAGTTCGTAATAATAACTTATACTAACGCGACGTCAAGCGGATAGGGTTTCTTCTTGTTTATGAACTCCAGAACTTGTGAGTTACATAGGTTAGTCGATCATCATAGCACATACTGTCACGTCGTCCCGCTATGCAAGGATTTTATTGGTTTCAACGTCCAAGTTTGCTTAACCTCGATTGCGTCAATTCACTTCTACTCAAACATACAGTGGATAGTCTGCCATCTTTAGTTTAAAGCTTAAATAGCCCACTTTAATCTTGACAGTGTCTATCTGTACCAATATAAACAAAAAAGCGGATGTTTTTCAGTGACTTTCTCTGAATCTCTGTTTTAAATAACTCCTCTTGTCCTTTATAGCGTCAGTTCTTCAAAAGAAGCAATAAATCAAGCAGATGGCAACAAGTTTCTCGACATGTTTCCTTGAGCTGTCGTTATTCTATAAACATCATTGCCTTGAATATGTTTTTTTATACTTCACAATTTTCTGTTGACTATTACAGTTACTTATGAAGCATCCAAATACCTAAAGATGCCTCACCTTCGTGAGCCAGTTTGGTTTTTAATGCACCTTACTGTCTCTTAATGTACGAATATATTGATTTTGAATTTTGAAAACTTTTTCTTTAAACATTTTCCATATTTCCTCAGTGTCTACAAATAACTCAGTTTTCAATAGACAGTTCTTGATGCATTCCTTTAAATTTTGCTTTTTTTGAAATTTGGAATAAAAATATCACTATTCCTGATTTCCATATGCAGCACCTATGTATTCCCAAATTTTCACCCTCTCAGTGAAGAGAGGTGAAAGCTCTCTTTCACAAGCTAACAATAAATTTAAAAGAGCATTATTTCTTGTAGGTTCTTGTACAGTTTCCATAAAATGCTAGAATCATGGTTTGACTCTAGCATTTCCCAATAAATATGCCTGAAATTAAAGTGACCCATAGTTATGGTTTCAATAGTAGATTAAATTTTAATCTCACTGTAAAGTTGCTCACTAAATTCGTTAGTTTCATTTAATGGTTTGTAACAAATTCATACTAAGAACGTTTTCCCTTTAATTCAGTAACAAAAACCAAATTGAATTCGGTCTCCTTGCTATTATCATCGATATTTTCAACTTTATCAGGAGGTAAATCATACTTTATACATGGAGCCACTCCACCCCTTTTTTACTATTCTATCTTTATTAAATAACATATAACCATGTATTTCAAAAACATTTTATGATCAAAATCATCTACATTTAACCGTATTTCAATTATTCCCATGATATCAAAATGTATATTCATACCAGTTCCCTAAATCATTTTTTTATTTCTTATAGCTCTAGCATTATACTAGTAACAGTTAAGCCTATTATTATAACTGTCTTTATACTGATTTCCTGTGCTAAACTTTTCTGTAAATTTCAATTTTGTTTCATTTAATTTATCTTTGCCCTAACCAGTATCTAGTCCTCTTTTAAAACTTCCTTTACTTCTGAGTTACTAGCCCTTGCATATATGCTAGATCCTTTCCAACTTAAGTATAAACATCCATTCCATAAAGTACTCTTCTCTCACTGTACTGATCCCACAAGCTCAACCAGCGAACCTGCTCATCCTTGCATATTAATTTCAACCTGGCATTAAGCCCTGGTGATCTACTCAAAATTTCATTTGCACAATTAACTCTTAGAAGTATCCCTAATACTATCATTTAATGCCTTTATCTTTAAATGTTTTTTATCAACCTCTTTTCGTTATTAATTAACTCCTCAGACTTATCATTCCCTATATCATTAGCCCCTATGTTCATAACAACACAGCATTGTGACCAGTCCCTTTCATTACATCCCTTGCTCTGTCAGTTGTGTCTTTTTCCTATGTCTCAAGGTACCAAAATCTAACTCTTTTTTTTTTCTCACTATTTACGCCATATGCTTTGACAAGGAATCGCTCACAACGATGACCTCTTTAAATTTATAATCCATTTCCTCCACTATTGTTTTTACTTTCCTTCCCTCCAGTGGTTCAGCTGTTCAGCTGCCGTGAACGTGATCATTATGGACCCTTTGACAGCCTTTGTTGAGGTAAATACATTTATATATCCCCAAGATGATGTGACGGCACTCAAAGGACAATGAAATTCTAGCAGCTTTTCATTAGATCAAAAGATCAGTAAATAATATTCAACCTCGAAAATACAATAAATAAAAGCCATAGTTATAATTCTCGATAATAAACTAAAATTTGTTACACCTTCTTTTGAACATGAGGACGTAATTGCACTTTTCGATGAAATAATAAAGATCATTACACAATGCGATTTTATAGAAGGACAATGTTTCAGTTGTCAAGAATATAACAGATTGTTTTACATGATAAGTTAATATTATTGCACCATGCAATTATATATATATATATATAAGGTTAATGTTTCACTTCTCAATAAGATAATAAGGATTATACCACCATACAATTATACGACAATGTTACACTTTCTAATAACATAATAATGATTGTTATACCGTACAATTATTCCAAAGAACAATGTTAATTTTGACGATAAGATAATAAACAACGTCATACCTTACAACTGTACAAAAGGAAAATATGACAAAGGTTGTTAACATCATAAAATTATATAGAACAATAATGCACTTATCAAAGAGAATAACGTTTGGCATCCAGTTGCATGTTGTAAAAGAATAAAATAATATAATACAGATTATTACATCACCCAGTTTTCTGAAGAATTATGAAACGTCTGTCGATAAAATAATAATTATTGTTTCACTACACCATAAAAAATGTACAGGTCGAAAATATTACGCTTGTGTGTGTTTTCTTATAGCAAAGCCACGCGGGCTATCTGCTGAGCCCACCGCGGGGAATCGAATCCGTGATTTTGCGTTGTAAATCCGAAGACATATCGCTGTACTAGGGGGTGGCATTACGCTTGTTAATAATATAATAATGATTGTCACTCTCTAGAATTTTATAGAAGTGGAATGTTATGTTTGTGTGTAAGATAATAAAGATAGAATTTTATTAAAGAACTTAATTACAATATTCGACAAAATAATACAAATTTATCCCAGTCGAGTTTCCTATTTATTATGCCAGATATTACGATATCAAGTAGCCTGGAATCTAAATTCACATTTGGAAGTAAATTGAATGTCGATATGTATCAAATTAATATTATTTGTCAACAAGGTTCACAGTTTTCTTTCTTAACACAAATATATTTTAATGTACAAAGAACAACACAACTTATAATAACGTTTGGTACAAATAATTAGAAAAAAATACAAACTTGTTAACAATACTGAGTTTTCTATCTGGACGAAAATTAAAAATTTTATCGACGGTTCGCAATGAGCAACTTTTTTCCTTCCTCATATGATGCAGCTTACTTAAGAACTGTCTAGCTGACTGCTGCTGCGAGCACGCCTAATGTCCTCGTACACATATTAACGCCCGAAGTTAATACTGTTAAATTTCATCAGTTTTTGCAGCTCCTATGTACCAAGCCGTCTTGGGTGAATCTGCTCATATATCTTGTAATATCAGTCTTCCTTCAGAAGACGACTCCGTATCTCTGGTGCTATGGTACAAGAGAGGAATCAATGCTCCTATTATAAGTATGGATTCCAGAAGAGGGCCCTTGAAGAACGCCAAATATTTCACTGGTGAGTTACTTGGACAAAGGGCCTACTTCAACGTGAGCGAACAACAGTCTGTATTAATCATCAACCGTGTAGAGAAAGATGATGAAGGAGATTATAGTTGCAGGGTTGATTTTCGGTACGGACGAACCCTGAACGACTTTATGACGCTGGATGTTATTGGTAAGTGTATAGTTTAATACTGCAGGGAATTATACGAACACTTCATTTGAAATCGTATAAAACAAAGATCTCTGTGGAGGAAATGTTACGTAACATGAAAATATAGATTTTGTAGAATTGCTAGGTTTACTAAATATGTAGAATTTTGTAGAAAATATGTTAAGTAAAGAAAGACATAACTTTTCCTTTATACCGCATTCACTCTTGTGTATTCGTAGCTCGTATTTGAAGACTAGGAAAAAAGTTTTCTATTTAGAACTGCTTATCAGACTTACAACTTAAGCAATGAATCCAACATTCTTTTATAAGTACATCAATATCTTGCTTTAAATATGTGAGTGTCATAGCTCTAAAAGAAAAGAACCAATAAATTAAAATTAGGTTCGTATATATATATATATACTCTATTAATCACTACTGTTTCAGCAAATTTGTTTTGGCCTTCTTTAGAACCGGTGTTCGTTAGACCTTCGGCAAAAATACAAAATAAACGGTTTTAGTTTTATCACGTTACCTAGTTTCATTACAATTCTCCCATCCACTCCAAGGGGCCAGTTATACGTTTGAAGGCGTTTTTGTTGCTGTGTTAAGGAAGATGAAATAAACTAATTATTTTCTCTACTTTAGGGAAGTGTCAGAATTTCCATGAAATTCTTGTTAAGTCTTTACAAACAAATCTTATTGTCATTAAACCTTTTCCGTCCCCAATCCAAACCTTGATATAATTTATTATCAAGACGCAATCAGTTCGTGAAGGTGTAAAGTTATAACTGATATGACTATATGCTGTTGTTTTTTATCAGAAATATTTTGCCACAATTAAACGATAGCTCATATTTCTCGTACTACCTTTTCTTAACCTTATAACTTTGACTATTTTCACGTTTAAAATATCATTTTTGGCCCGGCATGGCCAAGCGCGTTAAGGCGTTCGACTCGTAAACCGATTGTCACGGGTTCGAATTCTGGTCGCACCGAACATGCTCGCCCTTTCAGCCGCGAGGGCGTTATAATGTGACGATCAATCCCACTATTCGTTGGTAAAAGAGTAGTTTAAGAGTTTGCTGCCTTCCCTTTAGTCTTACACTTCTAAATTAGGAACAGCTTGCACAGATAGCCCTCGAGTAGCTTTGCGCGAAATTCGAAATCAAACAAACGTTTAAAATATCATTAGAAATTAAAAACTTTTATTAACGTTTGATGGATTTCATTGAAAGTTTAATCTGTATGAGAAACATCTTATTATGCAGTTGCGTCAAAGGATGTTACTATTCTCGGTAATACCAATACACCTGTATACGGGAAAATTGGGCCGTATAACGAAGGTTCCAGACTGTTTCTCACTTGTATCTCTGGTACTGGTAAGTTCTAAAAGCAAATAGAATTATTTGTTCTTATTAATTTGGTACATATAAATTATTGGGAATAAATAAGTTGTTTAAATTCCATAATTTTAAAAGTAGTTTGAAATTTCTAACATTTGAAAATGTTAAATAAATTTTGATGTTTAAGGACAATAGATTTGTTAAAACTACTTTCCTTCAAATATGTTAAGACAACGAATTACATGTAAAATGTGATCAGTTTTAAACCTATAAGCCATTATTGTTACAGCAATGGCCTCAATTTTACAACAGTAAAGTTGTGTTTACTTTTACACTTAAAATGATGGTTATTTTATTCTGCTTGATAAATAAGCTAAAAGTGAGTAAACTAAGTTATTACTTGGTTTCAAATTACAAAATACTATATCTTGACCCCAGTTTTCGAAATTACAAAGAGCACAAATTTCGAGGGCACAAATAATAAGCAGAAAATACTTGACGTGAGAAAAGTATTTGACGGTACTGAGCTCATTATGAAAACAAACACGTTTTCAGAGTATTATACTTATTAGAACTACCCAAACTTTCTGTCAAACTAATGACGGCTGCGTGTTAAAACGATGTAAACAATAAATGACAACAACTTGAAGTCACTAGTATTGTCAATGATAAATAATAAAACAACAGGGAATTTCAAAACTAATTAGGCACATGTTTAAGACTTATTTTTTATAAACAATCGGAGAGCATAACAGACTAAAACTGGCACCGTTAACATCTATTTTCATATCGACTTGTTTTTCTGCAAATAGTCGGAGGACAGGCCATGCTGGGCCCGGCATGGCCAGGTGGTTACAGTAATGGAGTCGTAATCCGAGGGTCGTGGGTTCGAATCCCAAGTACAACAAACATGCATTCCCTTTCAAGCCCGGCGTGGCCAAGCGCGTAAGGCTTGCGACTCGTAATCCGAGGGTCGCGGGTTCGTGCCCGCGTCGCGCCAAACATGCTCACCCTCCTAACCGTGGGAGCGTTATAATGTTACAGTCAATCCCACTATTCGTTGGTAAAAGAGTAGTTCAAGAGTTGGTGGTGGGTAGTGATGACTAGCTGCCTTCCGTCTAGTCTTACACTGCTATATCAGGGACGGCTAGCACAGATAGCCCTCGAGTAGCTTTGTGCGAAATTCCAAAAAACAAACAAACAAGCCATGCTAAAAAACAATACAGTTTGTACGTGTATTATCATATGAACTGGTATTCCTAGAAACAGTTGAAAATATGTATTACCAATACTGACACAGGGACATGTATAATCATATCGAGTTGTTTTATTTTTCTTGTTGGAGAACAAGATAAAAATGTCAACCACTTTTTACTGATGGTTTTACTACTTCTTTTGTTTGTTTTTTTGTATTCATGAGCTTAAAACAGTTTCAAATTATGATTTCACCTTATTGCATATATTAATTAAACAGTTTTTTTTACAGAGTTATGAATAATATTACATGTAAATTGAAACAATATCATTATTATCAATATGTTCGGAAAAGATTGTATACAACTAGGTAACGTTTCATTTTTCAGTGATGTCAAGAAAACCCACTTGCAGAGAAAAATATACATGTAAAAACGGCTTGTTCGGGTTGAGAAAATATTTTACGTAGAGGTTTGTTTGTTTTTTGGAATTTCGCACAAAGCTACTCGAGGGCTATCTGTGCTAGCCGTCCCTAATTTAGCAGTGTAAGACTAGAGGGAAGGCAGCTAGTCATCACCACCCACCGCCAACTCTTGGGGTACTCTTTTACCAACGAATAGTGGGATTGACCGTACAATTTTTACGCCCCCACGGCTGGGAGGGCGAGCATGTTCGGCGCGACGTGAGCGTGAACCCGCGACCCTCGGATTATGAGTCGCACGCCTTAACGCGCTTGGCCATGCCGGGCCTTTTTAAATAGAGGAGCGAACAACGTTTCCACCTTCTTCGGTCATCGTCAGGTTCACAAAGAAAGAGTTAACTGACCGGAAGCTGACCATATGTTTGAAGGGGGTTATGTAACTGAGTGTCGGAATCTAGAGGGCGTGCTAGGTGTTTCAATATATAATTTTATAATATTTATTTTATTATTTATTATATTCTTGATATAGGTATAAAGGTGTTCCTTTGTATTGGTTTAATTTGGGCTTAATTTGTTGAATAAATAAGGCTTCTTTAATTTTGCGTTTGTTTGTGTTTGTTTCTTTATTTAGTATTTGGGTGTTTTCTATGGTTATGTTGTGTTTATTTGACTTGCAGTGTTCAAAAACGTGTAAAGGAGACTTTTTATGTTCTTTGAATCTGATTTCCATTTTTCTACTTGTTTGTCAGTGCAGTTTTTACACAGTATAGACCTCAGTGTTCTGCCTGGTTTTTGAATAAATTTGGTATTAACTGGAATGCCATATTTTCTCACTAGTTTTAGCCAAATGTCAGGAATATATGGTATGCAGCAGTATATGGTTTCGTGATTTTTTTGATTCGTGAGATATATTTACTTTTGTTGGTTGATTTTGCTTTCTGTCTAGGTGTGTGCGTGTAATGTTTTCTACGGTTTGTGGAGGAAACTTATTGATGTTGATGAAGCATTGTTTTATTTTGTCTAATTCATCGGTAATTTTATCTTGTTTCATGTGCTGAGTCCCAAGGAATGTATAGTCCAGTATGGGTGATTTTTCGGTGGATTTCTGTTTTGAATTGTGTGTCGGTTCTTGTAATTTTGAGGTTAAGAAATGATATTTGATTGTTTTCTTCCTGTTCACATGTGAAGTTAATGTTGGGATGTATAGAGTTAATGTGATTGAAAAAATTAAGTATGTGTTCTGTAGATTTGTATCCCGCAACCGTGTCATCTACATATCTGTACCAGTATAGTGGTGGATGTAATGCTGTGTTAATTGCTTGTGTTTCGACTTGTGTCATAAAAATATTGGCTAGAACTGGTGATACTGGATTGCCCATGCTTAGGCCATTTGTTTGTATATAGTTTTGGTTGTTTAACATGAAATTTGTCTTCATCGTGGTGAATTCTATGATGGTTGCTAATTGGTTGCTGGGAATGTTTATTGATGGGTTAGGGTCTCGGATATAGAGTTCTAAGGCTATCTTGCAGGCTTCAGCGGTTTGGACTTCTGCAAAGAGAGATATAACATCCAAAGTGGCCACTAAAGCTTTATGATTAAGTTGATTAAGGTTAGATTTGAAATGAAAAGAGTCTTTGATGAATGAGCTGACTGATGTTACATATTTTGAGAATGCCCATGCTATGTGTTTACCAAGATTGTAATTAAACGATTAATATGTGGACATTATTGGTCGTAGTGGACAATCTGGTTTATGAGGTTTGGTGATGCCATGTATTTGTGATGTGTGTGAGGCGGTTTTGTGTAGGTAGGAATAAGGTGTTTGTGAAATTGTGTTGGCATTTTTCATTCTTAGTGGTATTTTGTTTAGTTTCGTGTGTCTTTGCTAGATTTATGTTTATAGGTTTAAATTTCTTAGTGTCTGATAGGATGCTCTTCATTATTTGGATGTATTCGTTTGTGTTCATTATGACTATAGCGTTACCTTTATCTGCTTTTAGAATTTTTGTTTTTGTCTTATTTTAGGTTTTTAATGGAATTAATGTCGCTTTTTGTAAGATTGTTTTTTAGCTTTCTGTTTTATGAAATTATGTTGATGGTTTTGTGAGAAAATTCTTTGAAAAAATCGTTTAAAATGTTGTTTTTAGGTGTTTCTGGAAAATATAAATGTTTAACTTTTTCCGAGAAGTTTGGCTGTTGGATGTCAATCGTATTGCCGAAGTTGTCTTCTTTCTGTTGTTTATTGTTTTTGTTTTCTATAGAAAGTATCGCAACCAGTGGTGGGATTCAAAAATTTTAAGAAGGGGTTCTCTCAAGGGAAGGCCTCAATAATAACGGGTTCTCTTACTTTTCCGGAAGTCTATACTGATACATCATTTGAAAAGGAAAATAATGGAAAAAGTGCTTTAAAATCTTTTATTTATTTCATTTTAAAAATTTCCAAATAGTCAATTGATTGTCATCATATTTGTCCGTTTTTTTCTGTTTCACTCTATTATCATCTGCACTGTGATTGTTGCGAAGCCATGTTTTAACAAAAGGAGTAGCATCCCATAAATCGAAAGGAAGGCCAATAAGATTAATCGTCAATAGGTTTCTGACATTTTCTACTGTGAGGCGGCTTCTTTTATCTGAGTATATAATATTCATTCTTGAAAACCCTCTTTCTGCCTCTGCAGAACTGATGGCAATCGTATTCATAATGGTTTTCGCCTTTTGTATACTCTCAGGAATTACAGGATTATTAAAATCTTTCAGGACATTTTCCACATAATCACGAAAATCATTAATGGGAATGTTGTGATGAAATATTTTACAGAAGCCATTCAACTTTTCTTCCGCAGCTTTCCATGGGACAACAATTTCCTGAATATTCCAAGTATTTGGTTCCAGCAAGTTCAGCAATTCATGAAGTTTGTTGTCAGCTTCCCGGTCATTGTTCTTGGATATTAAATGATCGCAGTCCATCAGCCTTTTTTCATATTTTCGATTATTACATCAAGTAAATTGTTACGAGGAAGTCTAACAAATCTATTATTTTTGATAAAATGGATATCCTTAAATTCATCAGAAGAAATTCTATCGTCGATTTCTTTTCAAATCTTCCAATACCTTCTTTCAGTATTTCAAAAGCCTTAATAGATCTCTTTATCAGTTTCTCAGCTCTTGACAAGGTTAAACATCTAGCTTGAAGGGCATCAGAAAGTAAAGAAATTTCTGTCAGTATATCTATCATCAGTGCCAAGTCATGAAAGAAATATGTATTGCCAAGACGCGCAGCCATTCCTGAAAATTTCGTGTCACTAGAGAAATATCTGTACAATGCTGGATAAACACGCCATACAGCAAGTGCAGATCTCAAACTGCAAGCAGCCCATCTTGGTCCCAAAACTCTTCCTATCTTCAGAATTTGATGGCCAAGTTCTTCTGAAATTTTGAAAAGGTCCATTTGGTTTTTGTTTGATTGGTGAAAGATTGTGTAGATTTTATCCATGAATATTTTGAAGTGATTCACTTGTTCTACTTCTCTGACAGAATCATCCAAAATAAGTTGTAATCGATGATTTAGGCAATGCCAAATGATAATATTGGGGAAATTGCTTTTAAATCGAGCGCCCACTCCAGAATTACGGCCAAGCATTACGCTTGCCCCATCTGAACAGAAAGCAATCAAATTAGTTTTCAAATATTCATTATCGAATCCGGCACGGTGCAAACTGTTCAACAATGACGTGTATATTGTTTCTGCTCCTCGTCCATTCAATTCGACCAAATCCAAAAAAATAGTTGGAGATATATAGCAGTCTTCAATCTTTAAGAAAGTAACGAGTACGGGCTTACTGGATATGGTTGAACTTTCATCAATGATGACACAGATCTTTAATTTCTGTTCAATAATTTTTGTGAATACCTCTTTCCTTATCTCATTTGCAATGTGATCTGTTATTTTCACAGCAGTTTTCGAGAATGGAGTCCAATACCCAAATCTACTCCATTTTTCATTTGAAGCTGAATCTCATCTTTGACATCAGAAAAGGGACGATTTCTTTTTGCTAGACTGTAGATTGTATTAAAAACTCTATTAGTAGAATCCACATACTTGCTGTTCAATTTGTCAATGCATTTCTCAATCGAATTATTAGCACGATCTTTTCGGTGCGTAATACAAATGCTGTGAGCTTTTGATGAAAAGTGTTTATTCATCTTCTTTCTTAGGGAAGCTTGTTGAATTTTTTTATCTCTTCCAGAAGGTTGAACACTGCAAGTGACCCATTCTTGTGACATGTGAATTCCTTTCATGTTCACTAATTTAAAATAAAATTTGGAACATATATCACATCCAACATTTTACTACGAACAATCAACCCATCGTACTTTTCCTTGAAGTTCATATACTGTTCTATACTCCAGCAATCTGGAAGATCGAGTGTTTCAACTTCTTCACATTTACCTTCAGCGACATTCGCAGTACAACTTTCATTAGAATAATGCCGTAAAATTAACTTTGTTTCATCGTCATTTGCATCTTGCTTTAAAGGTTCGGTTCTAGGAACTTTACGAAAAAGCTATCCATATCCTTTTGTCTCTTCATTTTAGGGTCCGACGTCCGAGCACTGAAATGAAAAGTATTTTAAGACCTTCACTATAAAACTTATGTAAGGTCTTTATGTTAAATTACTTTCTTTTACAGAGTGAGGCGTAAATATTGAAACATAATTTAAAACTAAATTAGACTGATAGTTAAACAATACAGTTATAAATGGAATTAGACACAGAAAAGTTGAAAAGAAAATAATAAATTACCTTTCTTTGTTCCGAAATAAAAGATGTGCTACAGCTGAGTGAAACTGTAGTTTATAATTCCCGCCTTAGGACAATTTAATTGAACTTAATTGGGTTGAACTAATTAATTGAACTTTACGTATGGATTGAAAACACAATTTAAATAGAAATTCACTTACTTTATGATGCTTCCACGAAAAGTATTCGAGAATAAATGAGTCAAATTTCAAGGGACTTGATTATATACAAATGAAACGAGAAATCAATCATAGTTAGACCCTTCGTCCGTTAAAGTAAATACTGTTTCAAAGATGGCTAAAGACACGTCGAACATCGACTAACAACAGAAGCATTCTATTCGATGCCACGTCACACTAGCTGAATTGTGATTTGCCAGCCATCAGTCAGACAGCTAGCTGCGCGCATTCCGAAAAAGCATTATGACGAGATGAATAAGCTGACAAAGTTGAGTGCTGAGCATAGATAATAGATAATGTAGATAGCCAGACTGACTTCCGCGTTGTGACCAAAATTCTATTGAGAAAGTTGATGATGGGGAAAATCGATAGAGTAAGTAACGCTTGCCACAAGCGGCTGCAACCGACATGTGTCTGCCCATGTGTTTCCTTCGTACTTACAAGTAAATCACTTGAATGTAGAATTCATTCTGTGGTCTTCACGTCATTCGTGCATCATCTGCGTCGTCTCCACTCTTATTTTTTATTGATTGAATAGAATGGCTAATGTAAATTCTGAACGAACCTCGAGGACAAATCGAAGAACGTGCAATGCGTTTAACTGCCGAAATTATCGTGTGAAGGGATCAGAAATTTCTTTTCACCGGTTTCCATCAGATCATGAATTACGTACAAAATGGATTTTAGCCACACGGCGGGAAAATTTTAATCCTTCCAAATCGGCTGTCCTCTGTTCGAAATATTTTGAGTCTGACTGCTTTATCGATTCAGATTGTTCTTTTTCTATATTATCGCGAAAAAGACTGCATGGAAACGCCGTTCCCAGCATTTTTGACTTCCCTGACCGTCTTCAGCAACCGCCTATCAAGAAAAGGTGCACCTCAACTTCAGCTGTAGGGATTAAGTCGTATTGGAAATTGCCTCTTGCGTATTTTCTTGTTAACGGAGTTTCTGGTAAATTTTTACATGAAGTTTTGCGAGAAGCAATAAACAAACTTTTGAGGCTAGAGTGACCTGACCATTGTTTCAATCACACTTGTGACGTTCCCTCCTCAGATTCCCTGCCGGACGTGACTCTTTATTGTTCTCAAGGTCTCTGCGGAGAGCACACTCCTGTTCGCCGGTCAGTGCACAAGGACAAAAGCCTACGTCACCTCCGCAGTTATGGGGTGTTGCGTAGCCCGCGCGCGGTTCACAGTGACCTTGTTCTTTGCCACTCTTTGGTATTCTTCGGTCTTCAGGCCCTTTCAGTGCCTTAATATAGTACGTCTTAATTTATTCAAACTAAGTGCTCTATTTCAGCTCTAAGTATGGAAATGATTAAATCTACTTATTACGTTGATGTGAAGACATGTAGGCCTACTATACGATCTTCTTTAACTTATGAATGGGGCTTAAACGAATGCACGCTTATGATGACTCGTGCATAAGCCGACATGACTGCAGCGCAAGCAAGCGAGTTACTTACTCTATCGATTTTCCCCCGTAGCGGGAATGGTAATAGGAAAACGGTCACACGCGCCGACATGCAAATGGGAGAAGTGTGGCTATCTACTTTATCTATTATCTGTGGTGCTGAGCTCCGGAGACAGTTTCCAGATAAGCCTTCTGTCACCCCACAACATCTGGGGAAAATTTGTCATGGAATGCTTTTCACTCTGAAGAAACTGCAAGCCGCCCCAGCCGACAGAAATCGGCCTGACGTGAAGGCTGAAAGGAAAGACTATGCCCTGTGGTTCATGGAGACGGCACTTCGCGCACCCCGTGTCATCTACATCGACGAGATGGGGTTCAACGTATGGACAATTAAGAAACTGACTGCATTCACTTGACGAACTTTGTCAATAATACGGTCTGTGATTTTCTCATTAAATCTTTCTTGTCGAAATGTGTGATGAAGTGTGACGCAATCAGTTTCCACGACATCAACAATTCGACGGTATAATTGAAGCCATCAACGGGTTCGCTAAGCTCAAAAATTTTTAAGAACGGGTTCGCGCGAACCCCTGCGAACCCCCTGAATCCCACCACTGATCGCAACTCTCCTGACTAGATCTTCTAAGGTTGGAATGTACCTGGGTGTTATTGCAAGTTGAGTCCTTTTTAAGTAGATGTATCTCGTCTGCGTTTAATTGTCGGTCGGATATGTTAATTATGAGGTTGGTCAACAGTTTTTCGTGGTGTCTTTTATGTTGTTTGCATCTTAGTTTTTTAGTTTTTGTTGTGGCAGATCTTTTTGTCTCTGTCATTCCTAGTGTTGATTTGGTTTATGTTTCGTTGTATAAGTCCGTTAATCTCTGATTTAATGCAGCATACAAGTTGATGGCACCTTCTTTGCACCTCTGCTGATTGCAACTGTCTTTCCTGTATGCTATGAAACTTCAATCTTTACCACAGCATCCCACCTGGAGTTATTTTCCTTCCTAGTGGGCCATACTTTTTCAGAACAGATGATCTGCCATTGTTCCTTTTGGCCTTCATATCCAGACACAGTTGGATGAATTGGGTCTCAGCACATGAAACAAACAAAAACTCAACATACTAAAAAACAAATAAACACAGCTATAAAACTATGCTCACCAGATAAAATTGACGATGAATTAGACAAAATAAAACAATACTTCATCAACATCAATAAGTTTCCTCCACAAACCGTAGAAAACATTTTACGCACACACCTAGACAGAAAGCAAAATCAAGTAACAAAAGCAAATATATCTCACGAATCAAAAAATCACTAAACCATATACTGCTGCATACCATATATTTTCGACATCAGCAGACAAATAACCAACATTTGGCTAAAACTAGTAACACAATATGACATTCCAGTTAATACCAAATTTATTCAAAAACCAGGCACAAAACTGAAGTCTATACTATGTAAAACTACACTGACAAACACCACACCAACATTAATTATAAAATACAATGTGATAACTGCCACGATTTCTATGTGGGAGAAGCAAGTAGAAAAATGGAAACCAGATTCAAAGAACATAAAAAGTCACCTTCACACGTTTTTGAACACTGCAAGTCAAATAAACCCAACATAACCATAGAAAACACTCAAATACTAAATAAAGAAACAAACGTAAAACTAAAGAAGCCTTACTTATGCAACAACTCAAGCCTAAAATAAACCAATGCAAAGGAAGACCTTTATACCTATATTAAAAATAATAAAATAAATAACATAAAATTATATATTCAAACATCTAAGCATGCCCTCTGCATTCCGACTCTCAGTTACACAACCCCCTTCAAACATATGGTCAGCTTCCGGTCAGTTACTTCTTTCTTTCTTTGTGAACCTGACAATGACCGAAGAAGGTCGAAACGTTGTTCGCTCCTCTACGTAAAATATTTTCTCAACCCAAACGAGCCGTTTTTACATATATATTTCACTTTTGTGAATTAAATAAGAACAATCTGCTTTGTTTAGTTTTCTTCATGGATAAAACTCGTAAGGAAACAATAAAACTCAAGCAAATAATTCAAACATCAAAAATATTTTTTATAATGAATTCGAAAACTAATACAAAAATATGAATGTTAAAAGTTATTATTGGAATGTGCTGTTTATTGTACTTTATAGATTATCAGTAATATATTGTTATATATTATCAATATATATTAATATATTGATTCATCTTGATTTTAAATTGTTCATTTTTTGACAGCTAGAATTTTGTATTTCAATGATATTTCTTGTTCCTGTTCTTTAAATACCATAAAACTGCTAAGATATTTTTTTGTTTATATTCAGGGAATTTTCCGATACTCGTTACCTGGTGGAGAAATTCTGTACTATTGGACAAAAGTTTCCAAATTACTGAAGACCAAGTTGTTCGAAACGATTTTACTCTCCAAGAATTAACACGAAAAGATCTTATGGCTAAGTTTACCTGTCAAGCTTCGAATACTAACCTTACCTCACCAGGAGTCGCATCTGTCATTGTAGACATTAATTGTGAGTGTAATGTACTTCAGTTTGCAGTCGTAAGTTTAAAAGGAGTAAATTAGTCAAATAATCCTTGAAATTGTTACAGTATTAAGTAATAACTGATTTTTAACTGTACAAAACATATTAGGTTATGTGTTTTGCATGAAACAAACCAATATAAGAAAACACCATGTTTATGCATGCGATATCATTGTTTTGTATAATGTTATAACACTAGTTACTTACGTGAGACATCTGACTGCACTGAAGGGTAGATATTTACTTATAGGTGGAATGTGACGTCATTTCACTGTGTGAAGCTCCACCACATGCACATTTTTCCAGTATCTATTGTTTTCAGATATAAGGTAAACGAATGCCAGCTTAGCATAAATAGAAATCTCATTTAGCCAACCTGTTGGAATACAAGAACTATAATTTATTTTATTACATTCTGGTGTTCCATATAATAATGCAAAGCGTATTCATTAAACAAACATTGACGCATTATTTACAGCTCGTCAGAGATGAATATCTTAAATAAGTTGATAAAGGTGGGGATTAATCTAGTATTTATATTATGACAAATGTGATACGTTAATTAACTTAAGTAATGTTTGTTATAATACCAGTTAATGTTGAATAATACCAAGTTTTAAATTAACTTGCATTGTTTATCAAAGTACTTTTTGAATTATTACTTTCTACGCTGACTCGCGGCAATTCTCTTGCTAAAGATTTTACTTTTATTGCTACTAATAAGGAAAAGTTTAGTTTCTGGCATTTAGTTGCCCTTATTTTATCACAGAACTTGATATGCAAGAGTGTGGGTGAAACTTCGCTTATGTTAATCTGTGTTTCTACATCTTCGAACACGGTTATTAAGTGAAACCAACGTTACTTATTACACAATAAATATTTCAGTCTCAAAATATAATAAAACATTTACTAATTAATGTACTGTTTAAAGGTAAAACTTTGAAACTTTTCCAAATCTCACAGAGGAACAGCCTATTGTTGAATATTTGTGTAATAATAAACGTTGGTGTCCTTCAATAACAGTGATGTCTAAAACTTACATGAACGTTGTTACAACATTTAGAATAATTAATACTTAATTTAGGTAAAAGTTAAATGTTGAGAAACAAGCAGGGGTCATGATTTTACGTTTTATTAGGGGAATTTAGATGAAAAATAGAGTGCTGGACTCTTCATTTTAGGGACATGATACACTCTCTGCAATGGGTGCATAGAGTTTTCACTTATTTCAGTAGTCACACAGTAGTAGCAATGTGGGATATGCGGACTTGTTAATTACTCGTTTTAGAGGTTATGCACATTAATTGCATGAGGTCTAGAAAGATGTAAATGTCTCATTTTAGGGACAATGTGACATCGATCTCATAGGGTGTGCAAAACAAACACCTGAATATCATATATAGTATGTCCATCGGGTAAATCCATGAGAACTGCCAACGGCTATGAAATATTGGGCCTCATATGATAACATTTAAAGAAGGGGGCATGGACTTTGTTGATCCATACTTAATCACTTAATTTTTGTGATTGTGGCGATTATGACTGCAGAATAAGCATTACATGTGTTTTAACTAATTTCATCCTTACTACCATGTGCTATTCAATGTATGTTTTATTGTTAAACACAATCTTTGAAACATGGTTCATAGTGATAATGAACCTCTGTTTTACTAGAACCCAGATCTCATCATGTTCTTTACCTTGATATATAGACGGTGGTAGATTGGTGTATTTCGCAGCAGTTCAAACAAAGCCACAGCTCAGTACTGAGAGCTGATAGGAGGGACACCATGGTAATTGTAATCATTGGCCAACACTATTTTGGTACCAAACCTAGCAGCAACTACATCTTATGTCCATACCAACACAATGTTGAAACCCCTGTAGAAAGTACCTTAGTTGTCTCATTCACCTTCAAGCTTTTCCACTAAGCTCAAGAAGTGCTTGGAGTTGAAAACCTTATTAAAATAAAGCATGTTTTAGGCATACACATTAGAGCTGGGTATAACATGTATATTAACTTGTTTCGCAGGTTGAATATTTCCCATTATGTGCATTACGTAGTATTTACGAAGGGCTACAGGTCTAACACATTTGTGATGTGTTTGTGCTTGAACTAATCCCAAACGTTTTTCAGATCTGTAAATGAAATGAATTCATGTTATCCATCGTTTACTGGTCATAGTCATAAAACACTCTGCAACTTGTGATTGTAGTGGTTAAATTGCAACCACATCTAAATATATTAATCTCAAAGAATTTACTGATAATGTGTTAATTTTGGAAGTAAAAATAACTATTAGTTAATCACGTACAGAAAGACTAATTTGTATGAAAAAAGCTGCTAATATATCTTTTGTATATACACCCCAAATATTGGAAAGACGTATGTAGGCTTTTGAGCAATGTAAGTATTGTCGTATTAGTGTTATTGCTGAGTTCAGACTCTTTATGGTGTGTAGGAAGATATAGTCTTTGGCAATATCTCGTTGATAAAAAGAATAGGAATAGCGAACCTTTAGATGTCACTATAAGTTGAATAAAGAGGGTCTCAGTTTCTATTTCAAGCTAAGTCGTTGCCAACATATATCCTTTGAAACACACAGCAGATATCTTATTTTGATGTTTATCTTAGCATAGCTGTCTGGTTGACAAGTCACGAGTTAAAATAATCCAATTGAATGAGTTCAAACTACATGAAAGCTACCTCATATGAATGGTTCAAGGATAGACCCTCCCTGCTACTGATGAAACTGATTCGTGATGTTTGATGTCTGGTTAACTTATAAGTAAGCCAACACTCAAACCTCATACAGATTAAGTTTGTTTGCAAACAGAATGAAAACATATGTTGTGGGAGATCAAGTGAACAGGATTGGCACTGAGTTCCTTCAGTTTTGTTCCTTACGTTCAGAACGTTTATATTTATTTGGTCGTAGTCATTATTTATTTCTTCAGAACATGCTACATTGACTCGTAATTGAATTGAATTTTAATTGAATTGTAGGGTTAGATATTTGAAAATGTCAAGTGTGTTCAGTGCCCCTTTGGTAGTTAATTTGTAAAAACACCAATATGAACTTAGTAAAGCTGAATATGTTTAATTAACCTTACAAATGAGGTAAAATAACTTTTCAGTTACAGTTAACACTTCTCACCAAACTTCTGTATGGTGATTTATCAAGTGTTTTTTGTAGATCTGTTTGTTAACGAAAAAAACCAACAAAAAACACAGCTATTTAGAATTGATCTTTAATGGTATTGTTTATATAGAAAATTGAAATAAATAAATCGCGTTTTTATTTATTATTATTTCATTATTGTTTAGCTTTCTTTGTTGCTTCTGCAACGTGAATGAAAAAGCCCGGAGCAAATGGAATGCCCTTAAAAACCGCGTCCTCGGGTCTTGTGGTGTTTTTGCCTATACAAAGCTAGAAGACCAAGAGCTTGTTACTGAAAAGATCACCCCCCAGGGAATTAGACATTTTGGAAGCTGTTTCAATGATCCCTGAGTGTGAGAAGGCCCCGACAAATAAGTTTAATAAAGGAGAAACTAATATGGTGTTAAAGGAAAACCAAACAGAACCAACCATCTTACAGACAATAAATGAAAATCACTCAGTAGAAAAGAAAACAGAAAGAACAGAAAACCTGAGCAAGTCTGCTTCAGGTTCTGATAAAACTAAATTAAAGACACGCGTTAAGACAATCGTGAATGATGACAAACCTGAAGAGACATTAAAATCTGATTCACTAACAACGGTTCGTATGTTTAAAGTTTTTTTTACTTTATAGTAGTTAGTATCATACAGCATCAGTATATAACCATTAATAACAAGGATCTGCTCTTAATGTTAAACTTTCACTTCCTACAAGTTTATTTATACCTACATATATATTGCAAGAAGTAACTAAAATATAATGGAATTAATAGTACATTATTAATGTTAATGCAAAATTACTGTTATAAAATAATTACAACCATTCTCATATTTAATTTCTGTGAATATCTGTATCTGGTTCAAAATTGAATTAATTTCTCATTCATATTACGTTTATGATTAATATTTAGTGTAGTTAAAAACATTTCACTTTAATGTAATGTATACTATGTCAAACTGAGTGATCAATATGATATCGATGTTGCATACTTACAATGAGTGTTGTTAAGACATCCACAACTACTGAAAAACACGCATTCAGTCATTTAAATACATGTAATTCTTCTTGTTTCATTTCCACACATACTTCCACTAATGATATTAAAGTGAGTTGTGTCTTACTATAACTATAATATACCTTTTGTTGTTAATATTGTCAAATTTCTTGTGTTTTTAACCGTACATACACTGAAATGAAGTTCTGTTGTAACTACGAACATCTGATTCTGTTTTTAACAGTTATCACATAATTGCTGCGAATCGTTAGATCACGGTAACTTACTTAAAATGTGGACTTTATTGTTCTTAGTTTAGTACCAGTGTATTTGTACCATTTTGTTGTAAGTGATTCCACCATATCATGTTAATAACACTTTGAGATATTTTACAACAGTGTTTGTTTTTTTATAGTCAGTCAACTTTCAGTGGTCTGACAGACATTTAGTGAAATATCCAGCTGTCTTCTTTTGGACTTTACTAAGATTATTGAATATTTTAAAGTACTATATAAACAGTGTGATTTACTACAGTGTTACAACTATGATAAGACAGTTTGAAAACTCTTCCTCTTTATAGTCATTTGTAGTTCAGATTGCATAACTTTTCATGTTTAATTTATATACATATCATGCACATACGATTCTTAGATCAGAATTTTCCTTAGCTTCTGACACTGTTAACAGTATTGTTTCATAAGCCTCTGCAACTGCGCAGGTTTCGTTTGGTAAAACAATGAAGGTCAACACATTTAATAACAATGGACTGTATTATTTCTCCCATTACTAGTTCCACAGATTTCATGTACTAACCTTATATATACCAAAGACAGGTCTAATTTATAATAACACTAAACTGTCAGTTACTTGTTAATCTTTTTCTCATAGTGTTTCTCAAACTAATAAACTCATTAACTCAGTAATTAAGTGCAAACGTCACAGACTTATTAAATATTCAATTGTTGAAACAGTTAAAACGTGAAAACTCCCTCCAGACAAACAATAACACAAACGCGTAAATTAAAAAATATAGTCTACAAAAGTATTTTGAGCTCTGAAAATTTTCCCATTTTAAAAGAATATTTATGTCATTAAATGAAAATGAGAATATAAAATATGTACCTGGCTGTCAAATAACACACATCAACATATTATATGCTCACCCGGCTGTCAAATAACACACATCAACATACTATATGCTCACCCGGCTGTCAAATAACACACATCAACATACTATATGCTCACCCGGCTGTCAAATAACACACATCAACGTATTATATGCTCACCTGGCTATCAAATAACACACGTCAGCATATTATATGCTCACCTGGCTATCAATTAACACACATCAACATATTATATGTTCACCTGGCTATCAATTAACACACATCAACATATTATATGCTCACCTGGCTATCAAATAACACACATCAACATACTATATGCTCACCTGGCTATCAAATAACACACATCAACGTATTATATGCTCACCTGGCTATCAAATAACACACGTCAACATATTATCTGAATTAACAGAATGAGGAAGAACACAATTGACCATAAAGGGGGAGGTGGCAACTGTAGAACAACTTCTGGATAAACAAGGAAAGCAAACCCTGGACCTGAAGAAAATACACCATGTTAGATTATATTTGAACAAAGACCGTGTTTGTACTCTGTAAAAAACACAGCACGTCAGTGTCTGATAATACTTAGTTTATATTAAGATGTTGATACACTGTAACTTACCAATAAACGTTTCATTTTAAATGTTTTAGAACCAAGATTCAAGAAAATATTAATAAAGTTTGTTCTGAAATATTCTGGTATACGTTGATTTGGTAAGAAACAGAACTTTTAGTGTTTATATAAACAATTGAAGCACAAGAAGACTGAATTATCTCACCGGACTTCACAACGTCAGCAACTTCAGTCCCGTCGCCTTTCAAGTAGGTGATGTGACCGAGGACGGAAAATATCACAGTACCAGCAAATATGCTAGTAGCAGGGTTAACAATACATAGAATATTTCCGTCTCTAGAAATAAAGATGTAGAAACAATAATGAATGTGTTCAAAGTGTACAATAATATCTATTGAAAGAATAACGAATACAGAGTACAGAAAATTATTATATTGAACATTTTTGTGCGAATCATTGTTAAATAATCAAATAAAAAAAATAAAAAAATTATTTTGTTTTTTTGTTACCGGAAGAAGTTGTGGCTAAACTTGTTGTAGCTTCCAAGAGTTACGACGGAACCGAAACCAATACCAAAGGTGAAAACACTTGCGTTCCTGCTGTCACCCAGACCTAATAACATTAATACAATAAATTAATACTGATTACAAAGAGTTAACTTCTTTAAATTTAACACTAATTTAGTTTCGTTACGTTTTGATTAAAGAATTATTAACTAGTATTAAAGCTTGATAGCAAATAAACGAAAAAAAAAGTCTCTTGACAGTTACTGATTAACAATGACACTGTTTTCACTGAAGACGTAAACTATAGCTTCATTAGATGGGAAGTTTTATTTGTTGCCCAGCCTGGTTGTTAGTGTTTGTCTTCAGCGTCAGGGCATTAAAATGTACGGTTAATCCCACTATTCGTTGGTAAAAGAATATGCCATTGGTTCTGTCCAACAACCTGTAACATCTAACATTAATATTTACTAGTGTTTATATCGTATATGAATGTAATAATAATAACACTAGTATATTGATATAATAACAATAACATTTAAATCTGAATATAATGACAATAACATGTATATATGAATGTAATAACAATAACATTTATATATATATTCGTTGGTAAAAGAATATGTGATGGGCTCTGTACAACGACTACCTTCTGTCTTTTCAACAGATTAAAATCACTTACCTGATATATATAAACAAAAGCAGTTGTTCACCTCACGTGGAGAAAGGTCAGGAAAAACTGAAGATATGAGAAAAGTATTCAGAATTGTCTTTGCTTAGAAACCTAATTATTGTGTTCAAAGTTATCAAAACATTGCTGTAGTATAGTGTAATGCATAATTAGTAATTATGTAATAACCGGTTCTATCAAGTAGAAATGTTCATTATTATAGTATACTGTGCTATTAAATCGAAATGTTGTGTATTTTGCTTCAGTACTGCACCCAAAGTAATAAAAAGGCTTTTTTTAAATAACAGAATCGAGGAAAAGTAGTAGTAGTATCATCTACTGACAATTCTCGACACATCATTCTTGTTCTAAAAGTGGGATCTGACTGTCACTCTTATAACACACACACGGTACAAAAGCGTATAATGCGATTTATGATAACTTTGCGTTTAACAGTTAGGCAAATTAACAACATGGCCACTCTCGGCCATATGTAAAGTACTAAGGGCACATTAACCACAAAGCCACTCTCGGCCATATGTAAAGTACTAAGGGCACATTAACCACAAGGCCACTCTCGGCCACATGTAAAATACTATCAAATTAAATTGTTCTTAATTTAATTCAGTGTCCCCCAGTGTCTGTATGCTTATAACAGTTAATCCTAAACAAATGAGTAATTAAAACAGTTGACTAGAATCAGAGAAATACATTTAACATAATTACCGCACGATTCCCTAGGCAGTTGTGTCGTCATTGAGAACACGAAGTAGAATAAAGTCCAAGCTATTGTCACCACGTGGTGGATATTATAGAGACAAACGATGGTCATTGAAGCAAAGCCAATTCCTACTGAAAGTATAGATTACATAATGTACGAACTTTTGACATATTTGAGACACAAGTATGAGTTATATATATCCGGAAATGGTGAAAAATACTAAGGCACTAGAAGTAAACAACAATAGCTACCTTTAAAGATAGGAATCAAATTCCAGACCCCGATACCACCAACGCTGAGGTACTGACCAATGGCCACTTCCAGGAAGAATAGAGGAACAGCACACAAGACTAAACAGATGAGATAGGGAAACAAAATGCCCCTAAATAACAAACAACAACATGTAATCCATCAGAACCATCGATTTAACATTTAGTAAGGTAAAGGTTTCATGTATATTATGTTGGATTAAACCACAAGACACATACCTCCACCATTTTCATAACACAAGTATGGAAATCGCCATACGTTGCCAAGACTGACAGCGTAGCTTATGCAGCTGAAAATAAAGCCCAGTTTTCCTACCCATTCCCCACGTTCTGGTTCGTTCTTTTTATCTGACTTTCTTACCTACTGGTCATCAGGTGTTGTGATTTTTCTACACTGACGATTTCTGATTTTTCATTTTTGGGAGCCATTTCTTGAATAAAGTCACAAATTTTCTACATTTTAATAAAAATTGAAACTGTAAAAAAACAAGAACATAATAATGTATTGTATTTACTACAAAAAATATTACATGAAGATAAACGTAATTATTATAAGAAATAATTATTTAATAGGTTTCATTTGTATTGTCGTTAGTACTTAAGAATGCTAACATAGTATTGGTGATATTAAATATGTGTATATATATCATCAGAGAAATTACGTACAACTATACTGATGGAGGCGTTACTTAATATCATAAGAGGTATCTATGTTTTATCAGAAATATTACTTATGCAGAATTATATATTATTATAAATATACGTAACTAATGCCAATAATAATGCAATAATTCACAGCCGTCGGCCAAGATACACCACTGATATACATTGTGTAATATTTATCAAAACATAAAATATCCAAAAAATCACGAAAAATGTGTGACGTAACTAAAACTAACATTTAGCCTAATAGATAACACTAAATTAACACCCTTTGGTATTTGCTACCCTACTCTGCATGGCAATTATAAGCGGTATACTTCCAAGATGTTTAACGTACGCTAATAGGTCGTACTGGCTTTGTCGCACCAATTAGTATTGACACAGTCACTGTGGTCAGCCACAGCTGTATCTTACGTAAATGACATCTTCTGTCACTGCGTTTTAAAATTGCAGTAATTATATATTTGTAATTGATGAGATTCAAACACTTGTAAACTGAACACTATTTTTAATGATTCACTGAAGACTAGTTTATCTCTGGTAAATGCAATACTGTTGTATATACCTCTATATCACCAGATATAGAGAAGTCGGTTTTTTAAATTGATAATGATCAAATTTTTATTTCCTTTCATAGTGAGGTGTCGAAGCAGAGGCATGGGTAGAAATAGGCACGTTCCCAGATTCTATTTGACCGTGCCCGTAATTCCTAGTTGGCGTCTTGAAAAATAAAAATTGAAAATCATGATCGACAAATTGAAACGTCAAAAATTTCTGAAGATACATATGGGTCCGTTCTAGAAATCTTCTAGACACCTAGTGATACCTGTCCAGTCTATCCATTAGTTAGTCTGATTAGTTAATATAAATGTCACAACCTAATTCATTATTGAGTCTGATCAGTTAATATAATAGTCCCATCCTATCTATTAGGGTCTGATTGATCAATATAATGACACAAACCTATCCAATTGTGAGTCTGATCAGTTAACATAATAGTCCTGATCTATTACTGAGTAATTAGTTACCATAACAGTCCTGATGTATTGCTAAGTATTTCTAATCAGTTAACATAATAGTTCTGATCTGTCCCTAAATCAGCGGGAGCTTCACGCAATTGTACAGATTGCGTAATGTTGTCAAATATGCATATCATTTAGTAGATGGCGCGACCTGTAATACTAATCTTATTAGAATCGACGTGTTTTGTAACATCATGAAAATATGAAAGTTGTATGTTCATATTGTATGTTACGTCAGTTAAATGGCGCAAATAACCTGGTTATTTTATGATGAAACAGAAGTCTTATAAATGTATGGAAAATAAACAAGTACTTCGTAGGAAAGACCAAAGGTGGTGAGGTAAGAAAGAAACCTGCGAAGTACAAACTAACGATATCAAATCAGAGATCTAACTTGGAATGAATTCATAAAATACAAACGACTTTTGTATACTCTCGTGATATTATACCTCAGTGTCATATTCTTGTAATTAAACATTAGTGAACAATATTTGTATGTGAAATGATTGGTAAAACCGCAAACGTATTTCTAATTTTGAACAACTTTTTTATGCTGTGTTATGATTATGTTTAGAATTTTGAGAATAACTAGAGAGGTTGATACTTTATTTTAACAATAAAGGGGTGGTAGTTAGTGTTTATAAGGGTGAATCCAATTCTTAATGTATTAGTTCAAGCGCCGATATTTGAAAGTGTAAGAGCTTTGTTTGTTTGTTTTGTTTTTGAATTTCGCACAAAGCTATTAGAGGGCTATCTGTGCTAGCCGTCCCTAATTTAGCAGTGTAAGACTAGAGGGAAGGCAGCTAGTCATCACCACCCACCGCCAACTCTTGGGCTACTCTTTACCAACAAATAGTGGGATTGACCGTCACATTATAACGCCCCACAGCTGAAATGGCGAGCATGTTTGGCGCGACCTTCAGATTACGAGTCGCACGCCTTAACACGCTTGGCCATGCCGGGCCGTATAAGAGCAATGCTAACTTCTAACATATCACTGGATACATGTGACTTACTTTTGATAACGGTAAAGGTAACTCATAAATGAAAAGCTACGTTTAGGGTCGATAAAGATAAATCTGAATTTAAACGTAATGACGAGGCTAGCGAATTTTTGTAGTTAATCTGATCCTTGATGAAGACTTGGAGAAAACTGATATTTAGTGTTGATAGTGGTTAGATTGGTTTGTAACATACTAAGAGGTTGAGTTTGAAGGTTTATAAAGGAGGGAACTCATTTTAATTTGTATAAGATGTCGTTTAACAATTTTACTAAGAGATAAGATGTTTCTTTAGGTGTTGATGGTACAACTAGAAGCTTTAGAAACTGAGACACTTAAAACAAAACATACAGAATACTAGTAAAGAATTCAGGTTTCATAGTGAAGACGTAAGACATCCTTTTTTACTGTTTTGAGCTACAGCACACGAACGATATTCACGTCACAAAGGTTCTCATGCCACGTGTGGCATTGAACTTTTCTTTCACGTGGAAACTGACTCAGCTAGTTAACAATTTACTGTACACACATGTGAAATCAGACAGACCGACGGATAACGCTGAGGAAGGTCTAGGAAAGCGTTTTAAGCCAAATAGTTAACTTTTATGCTCGAGGTAAACCGTCTGACGGTGGAAACAATAAACAAAAACAAACAAGTACACGAGAAGAGTTCAAGATAGAACTAAACATCGACCAACTGCTCGAAGCAACACAAATTGTTTGAACTCAACAATAATACTGTGAGCGAAACTAACAGCGAATCATTCAGGTATTTATTAGCGCCTTCTAGTGATAAAGTCCGATTTTCTGTAAATATTTATCTATGCACATTTCGAGAAGTTGCATTTATAATGGTTACTTTATATAACTGCTTTAAGGTATTCACGTACTTCAACAGAGTACAGTGCGATAATAATTATAAAAACTATGACAGTCCGTCTATGTCAATAACAGATTTTTTTTTTTTACTTTGTTATAAATTGGTCTTTTACAATACAGGAGTGTGTATGTGTTTTCCTATAGCAAAGCTACATCGTGCTATCTGCTGTGTCCACCGAGTGGAATCGAACCTCTTATTTTAGCGTTGTAAGTCTAAAGACTTACTTCTGTCCCAGAGGGGGGATTATACATACATTATTCAGATACAAATATAAGAGAGATACAAAATAAAAATGTTTATTTTATAGTAGAATAAACCATCCTCACACTTAGAGTTGAAAGTCAAGAATGGACATCACTCTTATTAATATTTAACAATTCATTGCGTAAACAGTGTACTGTATGTTAAGTAATTGTGTGCAACATACTGTAAGCCTTATTAGTATCAAATAATACATGATGTTAAAAGTGTATTATGCGTCAATTATTCTTGTCAAAGTATAAACCTTATTCATATCTAATAATACACGGTGTTAACAATGTGCTGTGTTAAGTAATCTTGTAAAAAATACTATAACCTAGTAATATTTAATAATACATCGTGTTAACAGTGTGTTACATGTTCACTATTCTTGTGGAACATGCTATAAATCTTTTTAATATATAGAAATAGATGCTGCTAAAATGTGCAATCTAACCTATAAACAGAAATATTAATTAAGTTATAAAAATACACGATTTAAATCTGTGATAGTTTATTAATTTTTAAGCAGTACTGTCAATGACGAAAGTATAAATTTGACTACAGAAGCTATGAACAAAACCAAACATGAAAGTCGTCAAGGGCAATATAAAGTACGCGTAAAAAAGTTTAATCCAGTTTATTTTAGTAGAGTCAGACTGTATAGTTATTTCTGGTCAAATGCCAAGGACTGCTGGCCAAGATTAATCTATCGATTTTTTCCCTTGGTACTCAGTGTCTTAAGGCCATTAACTACAGAGTTTAATAGTTTCTTGTCTATGACAAAACTCGTTTAATTCGCATGATTTTCATTAGTAAGTGATTTTAAAGAGCTTTGGAAAAATGCTTTTTGATTAAAAATTATTAGAGAAAGATAGTTAGAAATATTATATCCTAACGATATTAAGTAAGGAATAATGTTATTAATATCATAATTATAGATCGTTATCCTTGACCCTTCTCTTTCTGGGGCGAAGGTATTACAATCGTATCCGTGTGTGTGTATCTGTATTTCTTTAAAACTAATAGAAAGATAAAACAAGCTGACAAATCAGTTTGGGACAGTCCCTCTTAAATTTAATCACATAAAAATCAAGATCAAGATTCTGGATAACTTCGAAGTTGTTGTTTTTTTTAATAATTGGAAGATAGGATATTTTTGCAACTTGGGGTTAATAACTTTGTGAAGTGTGATCGAATTTGTATCAAATTTCATCAGTACATTATGGTTGAGAATCATCATCACACTACAAGAAGTGATGAATGATTATGGATCTTAGAAGGATTTTCTGAGTTTTCAAAATCCCGGAAAGGGATGAGGGAGTGCAATTTCTTTAATTGCTATTCTTTTAATTTAGGCTCTACGCAAGTACAGCGGTATGTCTCCGAATTTACAACGCTAAAATCAGGGGTTCGATTGCCGTCGGTGGGCTCAGCAGATCGCCCGATGTGATTTTGCTATAAGAAAACACACATTTTAATTTAGTTTACAAAATACATTCTAATGTACCTTTAAATGTCTATAAATGCATTAGTTCTAACTGTTGTCTTTCCCCAAGTGACTCTTCGGTATGTCTGGTAGATTATAACGTAGAAAACCGAGGTGCGATATCCGCTTGGCCACTGTGTAGTTTTGTATGCTTAATAGCAAATAAATATAATTACTTGTAGATTTAGAATTTAGCTATCTGCAGGTCGTTACATGTATCTCACGTGCGTCATGACACAGTTACCTAATTCCCTGCGATGTCTGTCCACATTTTTATTCTTTATCAAAGAGGTATTGCATCTGCTAAAGTAGACTTACGTCTGGGTATAAACATTCTATCGGGCGAACTTAGTAATATCCCTGTTGGAAACTTTCTCTGTAGAGACGCAATAAAGAGGAGTAAGCTATCTTACAGGGATTAAATCTTCAGAACACAAGTACTTAAAAACCGGAAATTGGAATACGTGTGGAGCAACTTCCGAAATAATTTCTAAGAAAACCAATGTGATAAGTGGAATGGAAGAAAAACAAATTTATTGTAGAATTAGAAGCACGTGATACTATTATACTTACAGCGATAATGATATGATCTGATATGCACGAGAACCTAGGCATCACACTCTATTGATACTAAAGAACTGTTCATTTGTTTGTTTGTTTTGAATTTTGCGCAAAGCTACGCGAGGGCTATCTGTGCTAGCCGTTACTAATTTAGCAGTGTAAGGCTAGAGGGAAAGCAACTAGTCATCACCACCCACCGCCATCTCTTGGGCTACTCTTTTAACAATGAATAGTGGGATTGACGGTAACATTATAACGTATCCGCAGCTGAAAGGGCGAGCATGTTTGGTGTCGACCGGGATTTGAACTCGCGACCCTCAGATTACGAGTCGAGTGCCTTAACCATCTGGCTATGTCAGGCCGACTAACGAATCAGAAGAGGTGAAAAATGTATCAATAAAAAAAACACGTATTATATACAAATCAAAATAATTATTTTTTATTCGAGGATGGTCACGTAAAAAACAGTATTTAAGAATATTTTGGTATGTTTCGGACTATAAACAATTTAAAATTGTAAGTCACAGTTTGAAATTGCATATACTATGACAGTTTCCTTAGGATATCTATTCCTTGCTCATAAGACAAATAAATAAATAGGAAAACAAAACTCGGTCACTGTGAAATAAACAACCATAAAGGGTGCTAATTATTAAATAGTTGTTCAGGATCTAATTAATCTACGCTATAGATACCAGTGCGATCTAAAACATTTATATAAATCAATAAAAAGTAAGCATTTGAAAGAGCAAGCTGTATAGACAGGGAAAATGAGGTATATCTTGTGGAAAGAATCACAATGTAACTCTAGCTACATTATCTCAGGTATAACACAAACTCTAGATATATGGTCTAACGTACAATTCCAACAAAAAAAAACAAAACAAGTACATTCTAAACTGTAACAAAGTAACGTTCCAAAACTTCCAAAAATCAAAACTGATACAAAATTTACGTATTGAAATAGATCACAGTTACTATTTTTTACTTTATTTTTATAAATGAGAAGATATTATTTAAGCGTTTTTATTTTTAAAAAAGCAGCCACCTGGTTAAGTATTTAAAAATTATTACATCAAGAAACATTTTAAAATTAACTATGGTGCATGGATGTTTCAGTCATATTCTAATTTATCGATTTCAAGACACTTAAAATATTCTAAGGTGGAATAATGGTTATTAAACGTCTTATTTTAAAGAAAAAATGTTAAATTATTTAGTACTGACGTTTTAATAATTAGATAAGAGAGAATCGTTTACTTATGATTTAAAATATAAAAACATGTTAAAACAAAATACTTAAAGTCACTCACCTGTTTAATGTTACTCTTCAAAAATAACTAATTTCCGAAGTCGATGATACTGCTAATAATGAAACAAACTGGTATAAACACTCCTTGTTTTTATACTGCTAATAATGAAACAAACTGGTATAAACACTTCTTGTTTTTATACTGCTAATAATGAAACAAACTGGTATAAACACTTCTTGTTTTTATACTGCTAATAATGAAACAAACTGGTATAAACACTTTTTTGTTTTTATACTGCTAATAATGAAACAAACTGGTATAAATACTTCTTTGTTCTTATACAGCTACATAATGAAACAAACTAGTATAAACACTTAGTTCTTATACAGCTAATAATGAAACAAACTGGTATAAATACTTCTCAGTTCTTATACAGCTAATAATGAAACAAACTTGTATAAATACTTCTTAGTTCTTATACAGCTAATAATGAAACAAACTTGTATAAATACTTCTTAGTTCTTATACAGCTAATAATGAAACAAACTTGTATAAATACTTCTTTGTTCTTATACAGCTAATAATGAAACAAACTTTATTAATACTTCTTAGTTCTTATACAGCTAATAATGAAACAAACTTGTATAAATACTTCTTAGTTCTTATACAGCTAATAATGAAACAAACTTGTATAAATACATCTTAGTTCTTATACAGCTAATAATGAAACAAACTTGTATAAATACTTCTTAGTTCTTATACAGCTAATAATGAAACAAACTTGTATAAATACTTCTCAGTTCTTATACAGCTAATAATGAAACAAACTGTATAAATACTTCTCAGTTCTTATACAATTAATAATGAAACAAACTGGTATAAATACTTCTCAGTTCTTATACAATTAATAATGGAACAAACTGGTATCAACACTTCTTAGTTCTTATACAATTAATAATGGAACAAACTGGTATCAACACTTCTTAGTTCTTTTGAGAATAAGTGCTGAAAATGCTGAAGTTTGTTTGTTTTGGAATTTCGCACAAAGCTACTCGAGGGCTATTTGTGTTAGCCGTCCCTAATTTAGCAGTGTAAGACTAGAGGGAAGGCAGCTTGTCATCACCACCCACCGCCAACTCTTGGGCTACTCTTTTACGAACAAATAATGGGATTGACCTAACATTATACGCCCCCACGGCTGGGAGGGCGAGCATGTTTAGCGCGACGCAGGCGCGAACCCGCGACCCTCGGATTACGAGTCGCACGCCTTACGCGCTCGGCCATGCCAGGTCCCTAAAGTGCTGAAAATCGAGTTCAGTATTATGACTTGTACAGGAGCGAAACGACTGATGCCCAGCGATCAATATAAAGCACGTGATAAAATTTTGAAAGACAGTTATATTTACTAAAACAAAGTAACTGTACACATAAAAAAAAAAAAAAAACAGAAATGACTGAAGTCTCCGATTTTGTCAATTGTTAAATATAACTTGTCAACAACGAGCTAAACAAAACGTGTCTTCAGAGTGTCTACTCATGTAAACTTGGTAAGTCTTTCTCACCGGCACGTTCTTCAACTTCAAGATTTTCATTCACTTTGTGTTTAACAATAGTTCCCATTTTGCTGCCTGGGATCGCTAGTGGAGTAACGACCGAGTTTCTTCATTGGTTGCTACTGATAAGCAGGGAAATTTCCATTGAGGATGTGAGTGAAGGCGCGAAAGATGTACATGTTACCACGTGGTAGTACGTGAGCTGTAATGTAAAGCAGCACAATCGTATGATTCAATGTCGAGCACTCGCAGCGACAGAAATAAAAAAGCAAAACAAAATCATATCTATATTTCACAAACAGAATGATCACCAGTAGCTGATTAAATCAACATAACTACTACATACACTTTTTCACAAACCTTAACTTCCAAGAAAAATAAACAGAATTCTTGGTAAGCTTACTATTCACAGACCTTAACATTAGGAGATGACAGTTTGTTATTACTTATATTAAGACACGACAATTTGTTGTTACTAATATTAAGACACAAAAATTTGGTATTACTAATATTAGAAGGTGACTTTGTTATTACTTAAATTAAAATGACCGTTTGTTATTACTCAGGTATGACTCTTTGCTATTCAGTACTAGCTGTTGACGAACGAAAACAGTTAATCGTATAAACGAAAAAAAAAGACAATACAAGGTAACGTGCCTCTTTCATCTTTTGTTATTTAATCTGTAATCACTTTATCAGATGATAATTCAATATTATGCATTGTAGAAGGTAATAACTGACCCATTTAACTTATTAAACGAAAAATTCATATGAACGAACGAAAACTGTTTATCGTATAAAAAGACAATACAAGATAACGTGCCTCTTTCATCTTTTGTTATTTAATCTGTAATCACTTCATTAGATGATAATTCAATATTACGCTTTGTAGAAGGTAATTACTGACCCATTTAACTTATTAAACGAAAAATTCATATGAACTTAAAAGTGTGTCCTGTTTCAGGGCTGTTGTATTTGATACAAACCATGTATACTGTCAGGCGAATTGCAGTTAACATATGCTGGGGGATGAATGTTAAAACACACACACATTCATCAGTGGCTAGTATATATATATATATGTATCTGTGTTCTTCCCTATACCACTAGAGGGTAATATGAATAAACTTCTGTATACCAGAGACTATAATGTGTGTGTCTGTGTATATATATATATATGTATGTTTATGGCTTAAACATTTATGGTTATAATATATATATATAATTGTTTATACAAAAGGCTGCATACATATGTTTTTGTCTATACCACAAACATTTTGGTCTTTAGTTTGTTTGTTTTTAGAATTTCGATACTCGAGGGCTATTTACGATATCCGTCCATAATTTAGCAGTGTAAGGCTACAGGGAAGGCAGCTAGTCATCACCACCCACCGCCAACTCTTGGGCTACTATTTTATCAACGAACAGTGGGATTGACCTTCACATTATAATGCCCCCAAGGCTGAAAGAGCGAGTATATTTAGCGTAACGGTGAGGATACCAGAAGCTCTTTTTCTCTTATTTTATATGTGATATACAGATATTTTCCTATACCAGACATATATTTTTGTTATCTAGACTCATTTGTCAGAGACTTGCTTAATAATTTGGCACTGTGGAATTCATAACATTTTAGGAAGCTCTTATAACTTTCTTATTTGTTAGTGGAATATGATGAGAAATGCACAGTATGATAATATGACAGTTAATATGTACAAATTTCATCTAAATCAAACTATACTTTTTGAAATATTTGTAAAAACAAAACTTTCGTAATAATTTTGTATGCTGTATATGTTATTGCTTGTACCAGAAGCTTTTATATATATATATATATTTACATCTTAGGACAGGGATTCCCAAACGTTTAGACCTGCGGAGTATCACATCAGAAAAAAAAAAAAAACATTTCGGAGCATTAATAAAAAAAATACACTAAAAATAGAAACAATCGGTCACTAGCTTTTAGAATATAAATTTATTAAAAATATCACTATCTAAAGAAAATATTTTACTTCTACTTACTTGTTCAAAAATTTTTGCTTGCAAATGTTATATCAGTAAAAGTACAGTGTACTTATTTATTTATTAGTGGCTCCGACTAGCTCGATTTTGTTCACAAAGTAGTTCAATATTTGGAGTTATGGCTGTTACCTGTAAGCGTAGATCATCTTCAGTATTTAGCCTATTTCTAAATTTGGTTTTTGTAGCTGTATACAGTGAAAATGTTTGCTCTCAAAGATATGTTGTTGAAAAATGCGTTAAAATTTTCAAAGCTCTGTTACTTATTTCAATGTATTCCATGGCCATTTGTATCCAAAATTGTGTAATTTCTTTCTGCTGAAATTTTGAGTTTAGGGTGTAAAGAGTTGAAATTTCGTCCCCCGCTAGTACAGTGGTAAGTCTATGAATTTACAACGCTAAAATCAGGGGTTCGATTTCCCTCGGTGGGCTCAGCAGATAGCCCGATATGGCATTGCTATAAGAAAAAACATGCACACGCAGTTGAAATTTCTAAAAGCTGTTTTTCTCTCTTTCAAAGACAATCATTGGTATTTGCAGAGTCAACAAAGGGATTTTGAATTCACAATAATTTTTTTTTTAAATTAGAGGGAAAGTACTCCTCAACAGTTGTACACAAATCAGATACGTGCTGCAAGACTGAAACTTTTGTATCTTCACTTGAGGAAATTTCATTCATAATTAAAAAAAACAAACTGAGATTTCAGAAGCAGTCAAGTTCTTCCATAAGTATACATTCACCCCAAAGTTTAGCTTACGGTGAAGCACTTCCATTTTACTCTGAACTTTGAAGTACGTTACCCTAGTACCATGCATTGTAACATTCATTTCATTTAGACAAGCAAATACATCCTAAAGGTAAGCCACTTTCTGCACCCAGCATTTGTCTCTTAATTTGTACGCAAGTTCAAAATGGCATTCAAATAAAAAGAAATCTATCTCCTCACGCAATTCGTAAAACAGAGCAAGCCATCGGACTTCAGTATGAAATTGCAAATTTTATACAAACGTACCATATCCTCACATTGAACGGTCTTCATTTTATAAAATTAACTATTTTTAGGACATCTCCAATACCTCTTTCAAGTCTTCTGGCATTCGTTTCGTTGCAAGTACATGACTATGAAGACAGCAGTGGATACTCTGGATGTCAGCGTTTTTCCTTTTTTATGTGTGCCACTGTGCATGAAAATTTTCCAATCATAGCTGCAGCCCCATTATTGCAAATACTTGATCAAAGCTGCCATTGAATATCATGTTCTTCCATAAATATATCGATCAGTTTAAATATTTCTTCGCCTGTTGTTTGAGTAGGCAAAAGTTTGCAATTAGCATGTCTTTTTCAAAATTAGCTTCATGAATATAGCGAACAAACACAAGCAGCATCGCATAACCTGCGACATCTGTTGATTCATCCACCTGAAGCGAAAAAGTTGGTCTCGCTTTTACTCGCCTTATTAACTCCGTTAAGTAATTTGCTGACATATCTTTGATTTTTCGAGAAAACGAGTTGTCAGAAAGGGGCACAGAGTTAATGTTTTAAGAAATTTCTCATCAATCGTGCACTCTACCAAATCTTTTGCACATGATTTTATCGAATTTTCAGCAATTGTATGAGTTTCATTTGCTTTTTCAATACGGTAATTAACAAGACATGAAGCAATAAGAGAAACTCTGTTGTCCTGATGGACAAACGAATGATATGTAGCTTTACTTGTATTTAATTGCAAACACTTTCTTTTGAAATACTAGGAAGTTGGATTTTTAATTGGAACTGTTTGGCTTCTAGATGCCGTTTTAACTTAGTTGGATGCAAACTACTGTTACTCAATACTGTTCCATATTCAACACACAACCCATTAGGTCCATCTTCATTACCTGTTCATGCGAAACCATATTGAACACAATTTTCACCATACTTTCATTTCTTTCTTGTTTCAGTACTCCATGCATCATCCTGTATTGAAATGCTTGCCCACGACTATAACGCTGATGAATTATTATTAGGCCTAAACCTAGAAATATTTTTACTAGTATAAGATTTATTACTGATATTGAGCCACATATCCGTTATAAGTGTGACAACTAATCATTAATTATATCTTATATCTTTTGCACTTCAAACAAAAGTATTTTCACAAACACAAAATAGCTTCTTAATGAAAACTCGTTCAAGCACTTATGTTTCATCATCATACAATGACATGCTGACCTTGGATCAGTGCTGCCATAACGAAGTCAGAAATAAAGATTTGTGGAAAAAGGCTAGACCATTAGAATAATATATTTTTCTGAAGGAAAAGGATAACCTATTATTTTTACAATTTTTAACAGACGTTTTTACACCAAGTAATAAATTACAAAGCCAGAACGAAATGAAAAAAACAAAACTACGATCAAAAGAAAAGCTGTGCTGAGAGTTGAAGAAAGGAGATTAAAGAGGATTTATCCTTAAACTACAAGATTATCTTCAATGACCAGTGTTTCCTCTTTGATTGTACGTGTTTGTTTATGTGTAATACTGCTTTAACTATTATCCCCCTCATGACTACCGAATAGGTTGTGTATTGTTGTGTTTACATGTGAAATATTCCTTCGACTATTACCCCACGTGGTGACTCTACTGAATAGGTTCTGTTTTGTTGTGTTTATATGTGAAATATTCCTTCGACTATTACCCCGCTTGGTGACTATGTGAGATGTACATTCCAGTGGTTTTTACCAAATTACCTGAACTTCTTGACAGACAATTAGAAACTGTGTTTTATACCATCCAGTCTTTTCTTTGTTAGTTTATTTGTTTCTGTGAGATAAATTCTGATGTATTACGCATTTTATCCTTATGTTAAAAGCTATGAAATCAAAGTCTACTCCATGTAAATATTGCGTGTGAAAAATGAGTGAGAAGACGCTCTGAATTAGTACTTGACTGTTATCTGAAACAAAATTGCTACGTTAAGTTATAGTTTTGGTCTCACATTTTTTCTAGCAACAACAAAACAAGGATCGCCAAAGCTACTAGAGTCTCCTAAGAGCAAGTGAGATGTGTATGCGGATAAATATGTGGACAGGAGTTTTGTGACAGATGACTGTGACTTGTTGGTCATAAATGTTTAATAATAAATATACAACGCACGGTCCATTTGTTTTAAAATAGTAGTTATTACAATAGAACCTGCGGTTATTACATTTTAAAAGTCACCACTATACACACTTTCTGGCTGAACTCACCATCAATATCTATCTGTTTTTCACTAACTTCTTATCACATTTTGTACACATATTTATCAATAGGCCAAATGAGGCCTAGAACCTTTTACACTGAACCAGATAATATATGGTTCATCAATAATCGATTACATTAATGAGAAGAATTCAGAATACTTGAGTAACCTGATCTCAGTTCACAACAATCGAACTACACGACAAATGACTAATAAACCATTACTTAATCAAACTTGCCATAACTATTGTTTACTTTAACGTTCACACAATGTAAATTAAATAACATTTTAAAATTAAACTTAAAACGACACAGCGGTATATATCTAACAAACTGGTACTCTTATAACGTGATCACAACTGAAAATAAGGAGCGTATTGTTTGGTCGAGTTATAAGTGTAACTTTGCACCTACCAATATGCAGTTCAACACATTAACTGCGCGATCTAAAATAACTAGTACAACAGAAAGAAGGAATGTATATCTTATTTCACTCAAATTATCTATGGATAATATTGCTGAAAAATGATTATAGGTACAGACACACGTTATCCAAATGCGATACTGTTTAATTTAATTTATATGTGTGTGTAGTCGTCAGAATTTAAAGAATGTCATAATTAATGCCCTTTTAACAGGGTCATCTAGTAGCTACGCCATTGATGTAAAAAAGAGAAAAAGACCCACCACCGAGCTTGTGACATTAACCCAGTTTCACTGAATTAATTTATTACACCTATGCTTTCTACCATCTAACCAGTTTTCTACCTAGTGATACAATATATTTCCTCCAACACATACAGAAATAAGTTTTCTACCTAGTGTACAAGAAAGACTTTCATGTGGTACCATGTTAAAGGTTTTATAAATATCTTAAAATCTAAATTCACCAAATCCACACCCGTTTCCTCTTTCACATAAGCATTAACCTCTTCAAAGAGTGTCGTAAGATTTGTAAAGCAATATTTTTACCTAGTGGAACAATACTAACTATCGAATAACATTTTACACTTCGTAAATCATTTCCCATCAGACTTTCCTAAACGTTTCCCACAAATGACGTTAAAATTAATGAATGGGCTTATAATTACAGTGACAATGTTTATTCTTTCCCTAGAAAAGAGGAGTCCATTAGGTGACTTCCAATCCTCTGGTTCCTGCCTACTATTCAAGGACTTTGAAAAAATAGAAGCCAAGGAACAATATAAGTGCATTTATTTATTAACTTTCGAGTTCGTTTGATGATTTGTAAAGTCTTTTCCATCCTTTGAATCTCGATATTTACACTTACAAATTTTTATCACAGTAAGTAAACTACTAATTGACGTTAAGGTTACTATTTCTAACTATAGTTTTGTATTTACTGTGGGAATTTCTTGAAAATTGAAACAAAGTAGAGTGAAAGAGAAATGCAAACAGAAACAAGCCAATGCTAAAAGCTCGTGGTGGGCAGAGCTCTTTGTGTAACTTTGTGGTTAACTACAAACAAACATATTATCAGGCCAATGAGAGATGTAGTAGTAGTCTGGATGCTTTTATTTTTTTTATCATTGCATTTCAAGAACAACGAGTGCTATCGCGAGAATAAGATTAAGTGAGTGAATTGTAATTATTATCGATTTTATTTACGTCACTACCGAACCTGTGAGTCAGTGACCAATATTCATAGGTTCACTATAACACACATTTAATACGTGAAGTGCTACTTTACATTTTTTCAGTCTAAAGATAATTTGCGCTATCAAACATGGTGTATAAGAAGTGTCCCATCGTACTGATATAGTTCTTTTTTCTATGCTCTCAATTAGTGCCTTTCTTCCATACTGGGGGCTGGAATACTAACCTTAGACAGAACAAGCTTGCTTTAAATATGATTGTAAAACAGGTTTGAAAATATAAATCAACTTTGAATCTCAGAACTTTACAAAAATTATTATTACATCAACAAAACAATTATCCGAAATATACTGATAGAAACAACTCACTCACCCATTACTCATACAGTAGACTTCACTCAGCAACTCACATATTACTCATACAGTAGACTTCACTCAACAACTCACATATTACTCACACAGTAGACTTCACTCAGTAACTCACATATTACTCATACAGTAGACTTCACTCAGTAACTCACATATTACTCATACAGTAGACTTCACTCAACAACTCACATATTACTCATACAGTAGACCTCACTCAGCAACTCACATATTACTCATACAGTAGACTTCACTCAACAACTCAAATATTACTCATACAGTAGACTTCACTCAACAACTCACATATTATTCATACAGTAGACCTCACTCAGCAACTCACATATTACTCATACAGTAGACCTCACTCAGCAACTCACATATTACTTATACAGTAGACTTCACTCAGCAACTCACATATCACTCATACAGTAGACTTCAATCAATAAATCACATATTATTCATACAGTAGACTTCACTCAGTAAATCAATATAACTCATACAGTAGACTTCACTCAGTAAATCACATGTTACTCATACAGTAGACCTCACTCAGCAACTCACACATTACTCATACAGAAGACTTCACTCAGTAAATCGATATAACTCATACAGAAGACTTCACTCAGTAAATCGATATAACTCATACAGTAGACTTCACTCAGTAAATCACATATTTCTCATACAGTAGACTTCACTCAGCAACTCACATATCACTCATACAGTAGACTTCAATCAACAACTCACATATTACTCATACAGTAGACCTCACTCAGCAACTCACATATTACTCATACAGTAGACCTCACTCAGCAACTCACATATTACTTATACAGTAGACTTCACTCAGCAACTCACATATCACTCATACAGTAGACTTCAATCAATAAATCACATATTATTCATACAGTAGACTTCACTCAGTAAATCAATATAACTCATACAGTAGACTTCACTCAGTAAATCACATGTTACTCATACAGTAGACCTCACTCAGCAACTCACACATTACTCATACAGTAGACTTCACTCAGTAAATCGATATAACTCATACAGTAGACTTCACTCAGTAAATCACATATTTCTCATACAGTAGACTTCACTCAGCAACTCACATATCACTCATACAGTAGACTTCAATCAATAAATCACATATTATTCATACAGTAGACTTCACTCAGTAAATCAATATAACTCATACAGTAGACTTCACTCAGTAAATCACATGTTACTCATACAGTAGACCTCACTCAGCAACTCACACATTACTCATACAGAAGACTTCACTCAGTAAATCGATATAACTCATACAGTAGACTTCACTCAGTAAATCACATATTTCTCATACAGTAGACTTCACTCAGCAACTCACATATTACTCATACAGTAGACTTCACTCAGCAACTCACATATCACTCATACAGTAGACTTCAATCAATAAATCACATATTATTCATACAGTAGACTTCACTCAGTAAATCAATATAACTCATACAGTAGACTTCACTCAGTAAATCACATATTTCTCATACAGTAGACTTCACTCAGCAACTCACATATTACTCATACAGTAGACTTCACTCAGCAACTCACATATTACTCATACAGTAGACTTCACTCAGCAACTCACATATCACTCATACAGTAGACTTCAATCAATAAATCACATATTATTCATACAGTAGACTTCACTCAGTAAATCAATATAACTCATACAGTAGACTTCACTCAGTAAATCACATATTTCTCATACAGTAGACTTCACTCAGCAACTCACATATTACTCATACAGTAGACTTCACTCAGCAACTCACATATCACTCATACAGTAGACTTCAATCAATAAATCACATATTATTCATACAGTAGACTTCACTCAGTAAATCAATATAACTCATACAGTAGACTTCACTCAGTAAATCACATGTTACTCATACAGTAGACCTCACTCAGCAACTCACACATTACTCATACAGAAGACTTCACTCAGTAAATCACATATTTCTCATACAGTAGAATTCACTCAGCAACTCACATATTACTCATACAGTAGACCTCACTCAGCAACTCACACATTTCTCATACAGTAGACTTCACTCAGCAACTCACATATAACTCATACAGTTAAAAGATTTTTAGAGTCTAATACAAAGCGACATAATATGTCATTTCTACTTTGCTTAACGCAGGTATAGAAACTTAGGTTTTTACATTATTAGCCCGCAGACTTACCGTCGTGCCTCTTAAGGGGCGTTAAATAAAGAGCAGATACACTCGAAAATACGTTTTTAAGGTTCCAAGGTTAGACTCTAGTATCATCACGTTATAATTTTTATTCTCTTGCCCCTGGTAATAATAAAACGCTGCATAATTTAGTGAAATATATTTGTATTGTTTAGTAATCAAGCTTAGAATTAGATCAAATGTTACAAATATTGAGATATATGATATATCAATATAAAGAATGTATTTGACAACCATGTCAACATGATTTATTTGTCCTTACAGCTATTACCACTTGAGGGGGGACCTGTTAGTAAATAATTTTCCTGTAAATATTATTATAAAGCAATCATGAGGAGTCCACATAAAACATAGTGTTACACACAAGTCAACATTAGCAGAATAATAGACTGAAATATCTTTCAAATAGTTTTTACATCTTATAAAATTAGTTTACAGCCAAAATTCTGAAAAACTTTCAATCATACGTTTATCGAAAATCAAGAAACTGTTTTTATGTAAACTCATACTTGGATACAGTTTGTAAGAATTGATTTACATTATAATATCTTTGTTGGTTGATGTAAGGTGAAGGAATGAAATAAATTAAAACAAGTCCTAGTCTCTGTTTGTAAGCTTAGATTTCCTCGTTAGGATGCAAAAATTGGACTGGCCTTTTGATTGTATAATATGATTGTAGTTATGAGTAATGAATATTATGTTAAACCTCAAAAATATGGCCGCAATATATGATTAGTAGACGAAAACTGAGTAGTTAACCCTCATAAATATCCAATTTTAGAGGAAGGGTGATTGATTAACCCTCACAGATATGGCCGCGGTATTCAATTTTAGACAAAGGCTGATTGGTTGATCGTCACAGAAATGGCCGCGGTATCCGATTTTAGACAAAGTCTGATTGGTTGATCGTCACAGAAATGGCCGTGATTTTGGTTCTGATAAAGTTAATCTTGACAACTTGATCATTTGTTGAAATAGACTGCGAAACATCAGTTTTATCACGGAGACAGAGTGGAGTGCGTTTCATTATGCAGTGAAAACAATAAAAATGTAAATTTCGTAAACAAAATATTCCGTTTTATTTTTTAAAAAGAAACTATTAGGTTAAGGTTTCTGTAAGGTGTGTAAAAATTAGGGGGAAGAACTGGAAAAGAAATCATCCAATTTGAAGAAATAAGCTATACGAAGCCTTTAACAGTGTAAAACAATCTGTAACAGTGAAAAACAAAACAAGTTGTAACAGTGTAAAATAATTTTGGGCATCTCGGATATGTACAGTCATGTGAAAAAGTTAGAAATCCTACCCCCTAATAACTATTGTTACCCCCTTTGGCTGAAATAACTGCAGTGAGATGCTTCTTATAGCCATATACCAGTCTCTGACATCGGTCTGAAGAAAGTTTGCCTCACTTCTCAATGCAGAATTTTTCAGCTGTGAGATGTTTGAGGGGTTTCTTGCATGTACGGCCCGTTTCAAGTCACCCCACAGCATCTCAGTGGGATTAAGATCTGGAGTTTGACTCGGTTATTCCAAGACTCTCCATTTCTTAGTTTTCAGCCAGTCCTTGGTGGGCTTACTGGTATCTTTTGGGTCATTGTCGTGTTGCAGGGTCCAGTTCCGCTTCAGCTTTAATTTTTGTACAGATGGTCTCACATGATTCTCAATCACCCTCTGATACACAGTAGAATTCACGGTGGATTCTATGATTGTGAGCTGTCCAGGTCCTGCTGCAGCAAAGCAGCCCCAAACCATGACACTTCCACCTCCATGCTTCACAGTTGGTATGAGGTACTTTTCCTGGAATGCTGTATTTAGTTTACGCCAAACATGTCCTCTGTTCTTGTGTCCAAATAATTCAATTTTGGACTAATCTGTCTAAAGAACATTATTCCAGAGGTCCTGATATTTTTCTACATTCTCTCTAACAAACTTCAGTCCGGCCTTGATGTTTCTCTTGGAGAGCAAAGGTTTCCTCCTTGCACACCTCCCACGCAAGTTAAACTTGTGCAGTCTCTTTCTGATTGTAGAGGCATGCACTTTCACATCAACAGTAGACATAGCCTGCTGTAGGGTCCGTGATGACATGTTAGGGTGTTTGGAGACCTCTTTTAGCATTTTGCGGTCTGCTCTCGGGGTGAACTTGCTTGGACGACCAGACCTGGGCATGTTGGCAGTTGTTTTGAAAGCCCTCCACTTGTTGACTATTTTCCGGACAGTGGAATGGCTGATTTCAAAATCCGTTGGGATTTTTTAAAATCCATTACCAGACTCATAAGCTTCTACAATTTTCTTTCCGATGGCCTCAGACAGCTCTTTTGCTCTCAGCAAGGTGCTCACTCTCACTTCAAGAGTCAGGAGCACACCAAACTAAATGAGGCAAGCCTCATTCAAAATGATGAGTAACGATCTTCTAATCATTTGCACCTGGTGTGATACACCTGTATGTGAGTTGAGCCATTTTAAGTGGGAATAAATGTGGGGGTGTCCTAACTTTTTCCTCAGTTAGAATATGCATTTTTGTAGAATTACATTTACCGAAGATCTTGAAAAGTCTTTTCTTCAGTTTTAATTATTTAGTTATATTCCTATAATTTCTTGGTGTTGTTAAAATTGAGATTAAATATCTATATATTCAAAAATGTTGCAAAAATACACAGGCTTTCATCGGGTGTCCTAACTTTTTCACATGACTGTACATACATACTGGTACTTTTTTATTTGAAATTTCGCCCAAAGCTAGGCGAGAGCCACCTGCGCTAGCTTTTCCTAATTTAGCAAAGTAAGTCTAGAGGAAAGGGAGTTTAGTCATCACCACCTACCGCCAACTCTTGGGCCACTCTTTTACCAACGAATAGTGGGATTGATCGTAACATTATAACGCCCCCGCGGCCGAAGGGGCAAGCATGTTTGATGTGACGGGGATTCGAGCCCACGACCCACCCACAGATTGCAAGTCGAGTGCCTTAACTACCTGGCTATGCCGGGCCTTACGAATAGAAAGTAGATAACTTTAAACATATCGGATATATATATGTGTACATATACATGCAGGAGTACAGTACATTACTGAACATCTTGGATGTGAATTTGTCTACAGGAACAGATTACATAACCCTGAACATCTTTGATGTGTATTTTTCTACAGTTTTTATAAACTTTTGTTTACTTCTCTCTGTCAGTTTATGTTTTATTAGTAATTACAGGAAAATATTTGGATACAACCTTCGTAAAATTCTTTCCAATAAACTCTGATCAAGCAAGATTCATAATTGTGTCAAGACTACAAGACATAATTAACGTAAGGATATCCACGAAAGAGGTTTGTTTGTCATTCGTCCCAAATATAATTAAAACAACTGATAACATAAAGGGATTTTACGTAATTAGTGGAGTATATCCAACTGGGTAGTTTTGTGTTTGTTTTCGTTTTATATATATCATTTTTCACAAACGCTAGAAATGTCAAGTTGAAGAGGACACACTTAGGAAACTTGGCAGTTTTTTAAGTTACTATTTGAACGTTCAATATTTACACATCTTTATACAATGCAGCATTGTTTGTGTAATTAATATTTACGAAGCAATGAATTGTACACGGCTTTACATGTTTTAAAACTGCTGGTCCTTTTTGTTAGCTATTTTTTACATGTAATCTGTTTTGGTCGGATCACGGCAATATATTTGAAAGTTTAATTTTTCACAACACGAAGCTTGATTTTAGCTATAATTATTATTTCAAGTATCTAACATTAACTTGAACAATTTATAGATTTATCAGATGAATGATTTAGAATCTTTTGTTAAATTTAGCTTCGTAAGATTTAAGTTAAAATAATTTTTAATTTGTATATTTTAATTCTATCGAAGAAATTTGAAAACTGTTACCAAAAAGTATTACTTATTCATATGTGCTGCCATCCGTTGGGAACTTTGCAACTAATTTTAACCTATTTACAAGATGTAGAAGATAAAACAAATTTTAATAACAACAATAATAATAATAATAATGGCTATATATATTTATAAAATTCTTTTTAATATACAGGGTTGAATGCTATAAGTTGAAACAATTTGAATATGCAAATTAGCAAGAACCGTGACAACCACAGGCAATTCAAAGTCGTGGTGGAATGGATTGTATCAGAACTACATTTTGACATTTTTAGTGTATCGTAGGCAGTGAAATATCACAGAAAACGGACCGCTTTTGGAAGGTGTATGTAATAGCTTTACCGACATAAATATCATACATTTAGACTGTAAAGATGTATTCAGTTCGTGGATTTAGAATTTCCAAGACGGAAATATCCTTTGTACTTAATTACATTGGATAACAAAAGAATATGGATCAAAATGAACCCCAGGACCATCCAAAAAGAGACCTGTAACAAGTCGTATCACAACCATAATGAGCAAAGTGCAGCATTTTGTTAGAGGTGAGTGTTCACAAATTCAAAAAAATTAGTAGTAAAAGCCATCCACGTGTCTCAGGCGACTACAAGAAATGTGGTAAAGAAATATCTTTATCTGGAAGTTAGGTCATTTGGGTAAACGTTCACCAATATAAGGCTTACAGTCATATTTAACGTTTAACCATCTAATACCTCTAGTGCAGGGGTTCTTAACCAGGGGTGCGAGGATGCCCATGAATAATTAAAGCAAATCTATATTTTTACATAAGAGTATGCTTTATATTTTTATATTTAAGTTTCCAGGGGGTGCGAGAAATGATTACTGATTTGAAAGGGGTGCAAACACTGAAAAAGGTTAAGAACCACTGCTCTAGTGAGTGGAGAATGAAACGGGTATCGCTCTATTGCGTATGTAAACATACTGAACAAGTTGCACATACTGATTTCTGTTCCTAGAAACTGGCGTTACAAAATCGTTGTCCTCGTAAACCAGATGGAATATGTAAACCTTTTAGTGAGAATAAGTGTGGTTTGGACACGACAGTATTACGACTGAGCCTTCCGCAATGGAAACTACATTACATAACTTTTAATATTGTCGAGATTCCCTGTCGTCATGGATCTGGCAACATGGATTGTAACGACGTGATATGGCTCCAAAATCGTTTTATAAGGCACTGAAGATTCAATGGTATACTTTCCTTTATCTGCTATAAGTTTTGTTTTCTGAACAAAACAATATTTTCACCTCTGTTTGAATGGTTTTTTCTTTGATTTATAACAGATATTAAATTGTTATTTTTCTGTACATGACGTTGGAGTAATTAATGTAAATTTAAGTATCTAGAACAGTTGTGGTAGTACCTGCGGTTTGATCAAACGTTAAATTCTGTGTGCATAATTACGATAGTGTTTCTAACTTGGCTGTAGTTACTTTATATATATATATATATATTATTGTTATTATTTTTAATCAATGTTTTTTTTAAATAACTGTGATGCATTAATTACGTTATTTACTCAGATCCTTGTGAGATGGATTTCCTGCTGTTGTTTTAGCGCAAATTTACTCAATGAGCTACCTTCTCTCTGTCCACAGCGAGGAATCGAACCGCGGATTTTAGGATTGAAGACTGTAAAATTATCGCTATTCAGTTGGGGAAATATATATTGGTTTGTTTACAGCACAAAACTACACGATTAGTTATCTGCACATTTTTTTCTACTGCGGGAACTAAACCCGGAATTTAACGTTGTAACTCAGAAAATTTCAATGTCCCTAACTTTCAAGTTTCAGTTAAGAAAAACAAACAAATACAAGAAAACATAACAGGGAAATTATAGTATACCAGTAATACTAATAAGAGATTCTTAAAACTCAATACTAGGAGAAAAACTGTCTGGGAGAAATTCAGGGAAGTGTAGGTTTGAGTTTTATGGTTTTTAACTAGGTCCTCAAGTCACACGTAAGTTCTTTCTTTAGAACTGATATTCTTCCTCGATAATCTCAGTTTAAGCCTCGATGATTATCTGAGTCTATCAGAATAACAAGAAGAACTATTAATATTGTGACAAGGCTCGACTTTTACATGGAAGTTTCGTTGTCAAAAGACACGTGTTGGTGACTTTAATTTGCGAGGTGATTTAATAACGCATTACGATGTAAAGATTTCAGAATTAAGTAAGTCCTGGTGATTGTTCAAGACGAGGAGAAAGCTCTTCTTGTGAAAATCTTTTTAAATAATGAATAATGAGATCTTTATATAACGTTCAGGAGTCTCGTAAGCTGAAAGGATCCTCATTAACTCTCCGTTTCACATCACACGCAGAATACAAGAAGAATGTTAAATAATCTTCGAACCAGCTCTCCCAGACTCATCTAATCCTTCTCTTCAGAAGAGAGGTCACAATAAGGCTATCATGACAGGCTGTTTTCATGAGAAAAAAGGGTCAGAAACAAAATGAATGACAAGAGTACGTTCAAATACTAATAATAAAACATAATATTAAATAACTTAACATTGTGTTCGATGTTATAAATATAATTTTTATTACTTAACAATAGTATAAACAACACTCTAAATACCAAGAAAAGTTCACTAGCCGTCCCTAATATAGCATTAGTTTAGTTACTAGATGGAAGGCAGCTAGTCATCACCGCCTAACGTCACTTCTTAGGTTACTCTTTTATCAACGAATGGCGGGATTGAACGTTACATTGTACCACCTCCACAGCTGAAAGGATGAGCATGTTTGATGTGAGGGGGATTCTAACCCACGACCCTCAGTTGCGAGTTGATTGTCGTAATCACCTGACCATGCCGGGATAACCTAAAAAAAGGCAGAGACTCTCTCCTAGAACAAGCGTCTATAGCGTACAGTCATTAGTTTCGTATAAACAAGTAACACGTTTTGTTTAGGCTTGGAATGTCAATTCGGTAATAAACTGTGTGTACTTTCAATTAGAAACAGCCACGTTTAAGGCTGAATTGAGAAATAAACAAGTTATTAATTAACGACAAAAATAGCCAATTTTTATTTCCATGCTGTTGGTTATACCTAACTGTTTGTAAAACACATTTAAATCTAAAGTCCTAAACACTGCTAGCATTACTGTGCATGAACATTTTCATGGAAATTTCGAGAATGTTTCTTTGAACATTTGAATCTGGAACTATCCGGTACAGAGAAGTATCTGGAACCACGTGAAACGAAGGAGAACCGAGAACGGACCGTTCAGTATAGAAGAGCTTCTGGAACGTTTTTTTACAGGTTTGGATAGCGTGGAACAGAGCAGTATCTAGAACAATGAAGTAAAGAAGGAAAGCTCTGGCCGCACAGGTAAGAGGGGGAATGGAACTGTTCAGTCTGACAGAAGATGAACTTACAAATGAAGTAAAATGTCTTCCCAACAAATTGCTGCTACAGCATAATGACCTCTGAATCAAGTGATTAGTACTGTTATTCTCTGTAGGGTAATAACACCCTGATATCCAGTGGTGTAACTCAATACAGGACAGTATTCCTTAATACCTAATGGTGCCACTCAGTATAGAGTAATTCATACCTGGTGGTGGTGCTACTCAGTTTAGGATAACACATCCTAATACCTAAAGGTGCCACTCAATATATAGTAATCAATACGTAGTGGTGCCACTTAGTACAGACCAATACCCCAATCTGTATCTTTTGTTAACCAATAAAAATACTTGCTGAGGTAGCACAAAAGGGCATAATAATGGGATTGTTTTGTGTGTTATAATGGGATTGTTTTGTGTGTTATAATGGGGTTGTTGTTTTGTGTGTTATAGTGGGGTTGTTTTGGTATGACTTGATATAAACAGATGTAAAGCTGACTTGAGCAGACGTAAAAATACTTTTACAGGTACAACTGATTTAAACAGATGTAAAGATACTCGTACAGGTGTAAAGGTACTTGTTTAGTTCCTAATAAGAATTATACAAGAAAGAAGTAGTGAGACCTAAGAAAACGCCAGTGGGACCTAACCTCGTGTAACGATACTTGTACAGGGCTTATATGGGATATCGAAAAAGTCTCCTTATATATAGAATGTTGCAGTAATGATTTTAGAAGTACTAATGAAACTCGTAGAGGTGCCTTTTGTGTTTTAAAGTATGCCGATACTCATGAACGAAACAAAGTACTTGATATGAAGTGAATACAATAGCTACGCATGTTGTATTACATGATTTAAAGTTTCTCTATATCTTCCATTTGTTTTTTAAAGTGCAACTCTAGAATAAAAGAGCTGTTATAAATAAATAAAAAAATTTAAATTGACCTAAAATTTACAAAATATATATGTGTATTACTTTATAATTATGTAAACAAAGATTATAATAAATTTATTCTGTTATCTGTCTGCACCTCCGTCTGTTTAATTGTCTATTTGTCAGTGCATACGCCTGTTTAATTGTTTATCTATCAGTACATCTGTTTAGTTAATTGTCTGTTTCTACATCCATCTGTTTAATTTTCTATCTGCGCATCTCTGTTTCATTGTGTAGCTGTACATAATCTGTTTAATTGTCTATTTGTTTCTACATCCGTTTCTTTAATTGTCTATCTATCTGTATGTCCGTGTAGTTAATCGCCTGTCTGTAATTCCGTCTGTTTAATTGTCTATCTAGCTGTCTGTTTGTCTATCTATCTAGATATTTGTCTGTCTGTCTATCTACGCGTATGTTAAAGAGTTGACATATAGTTATCATTACAGTCTGTCAAAACAAGAAACACCCAACTTGACGAATTTTTCTAGATTAAAATGAAACTTGTCTCATTATAAAATACTACATGATGTTTTTGTAAGGTTTAATGAGACACTGCTAATGGTGAAAGTTTCCCACTTCAGAACCAACAAGAATAAATGTTCTACTTTAATGATGAAACTGTTTTTCTTTTGGTGAAATTCAAAACCATCGAGGGGAACCTTTCTGTCTTTATATATGTATATAATGAGATGTGTGTATTCATATATCTTTGTCTAAAATCATTTAAGAAAAAAACTTATCACAGATGCATGAAAATGTGTCTAGCCTAGTTTGCCTTTTTTAAAAATGGGACCTCAACCTACGTTACTAATATTTTATTTGGAGATAAGAAGTTAACTGTTTCACAATCAAACTCCTGACTACACTTAAGTTTCATTTAAAAAATAATCTGTAAAAGTGTTGGATGTTTGTACGGTTGGTATGGGTATTAAAACTATTAAAACTTTAATTCCCATACACTGCGAGTTGTGGGCATGAAAACAACGTTGTTATGACGCATCATTGCAGAGATTTATCATTTCTTTTAAACCGAATTAATAGCAAAATAATAACAATGGGTTATAGATTAGCAAAGGTTATCTGCTGCCATCTACCGGCAAATATGCAAATTTCCCGTGTTCACAACTTCATTCAGCTGTCTGTCACGTCACCCTAAGGATGAAGGTCGTTGTTTACGACATTGGTAACTACATTGACCATTTTCGTGTTCATTGATTCGAATTCTCCTTGGTGTATTTAGTAAATCCCCAAACTAATATTGCTATAATACCAATGTAATTCATTTTTTACAAATAATAGTACGCTAAGGAACTTTATGATGCGTTTATGTTCAAATAAATTGTTAATGTTATTGATTATTAAATAAATATAATTGTTACTGTACTTCATTCTGAGTTCTGTGACTTCAGTATCAGTTTGTAATATTTTTAGAAGTGTTCCTACTTTTTAATAGGGCCCGGCATGGCCAGGTTGTGGAGACACTCGACTCGTAATTCGAGGGGAGCGATTTCAAATCCCCTTCACACCAAACATGCTCGCCTTTTCAGACATGGGGCGTTATAATGTGACGGTTTATTCCACTATTCGTTGGTGAAAGAGTTGGTGGTGGGTGGTGATGACTAGTTGACTTCCATTTAGTCTTACACTGCTAAATTAGGAACGGTTAGCGCAGATAGCTTTCATGTGGCTTTGCGCGAAATTAAAAAAAAAAACTACTTTTTGATTTATACCTCAAATTGATGTGATAGAAAAGTTTGTAGTCTGAAGAATAAAACCATACATGCGATAATACATATTTGCTATTAAAAACTAACTTAGAATAAACCTGAATCTAGTTTTAAACTATTCGAGCTAAACGCTTCATAACTCGTACATTCTATGAAACTTATTACTTCTTACGAAGGTTGGTAACATTATTCTGTCTTTCATTATTTTCTTCTCTTATAATAGCTTTTACACTCAGCGATATAATATTTACAAATCAGGGTTCGATTCCCTTGGTGGACTCAGCAGATAGCCCGATGTGGCTTTGCTATAAGGTAACACACACACAATATTTACAAAAGAGCGAACAAGAAGTAAATATTATATTAAATGTAACATCAGAAAAATAAGGAAAAGATTAAAATATGATCGTGGAAACAAGAATCTGCATAATTTTATTCATATTTTAAACAACTATAGACGAAAATAAGTTAAGTATCTGGTTAATATTAAATCATAATTAGAAATTAATAAAAGTGCCTTAGGCATCGGTTCACTTTACTTACCGTGATGTTATGGTTTTGAAATAGTTCTCTTTCGCTGTTTTTATATATAGATGTGGTATAAATATTTAAATACGCCAGCTTATAACCCTATGAAATATGTTTCGTAGATAAATTGGTTAGCTAGCTCAACTTAGACAAGGACATGGCCAGGTGACTAAGGCACTCGACTCGTATTCCGAGGGTCGCAGGTTTGAGTCCCCATCACATCTAACATGCTCGCCCTTTTCAGCCGTGGGGTGTTATATTGTGACGGTCAATCTCACTATTCGTTAGTAAAAGAGTAACCCAAGAGTTGGCAGTGGGTGGTAATGACTAGCTAGCCTCCTTTTCTACTCTTACACTACTAAATTGGGAAGTATCATTTCTTTCTGTGTAAATGTTACATGCGCACTCTATATATGCCGGAAGTTCCTTAGGCCTGCAATTTCCAACATTAACCATAAAAACCACAAAAGATACTTCAACCCCTACATGAAAAGTATGATGATGAATTGTTGTTTTTTTGATACACTGATCACATATGTTTACAAAATGGAACTATTTTCCATACAGTGAATGTTATGTAGCTGTAGTAAATTTAAGTAAGACAGTGGTAAGAAATATTACAAACAAAGTCTGGTGTTATACCACTGTAAGTTTTGTTGATGATAACATATACTCACCGTTTCAAGTAAAATTTGAGTTTACCACAAAAACTTTGTTTTATTTAAACAAACACATACATAATAAGTAGTGGGTGGTGATGACTAGTTGCCTCTCCTCTTAGTCTTACACTGCTAAATTAAGTGGACGGCCAGCACACATAAGCCCTCGAGCAGCTTCGTAAGGAATTCAAAAAAAAACAAACAAACAATCTAGCTGAGTATCCACGAGCGCAAATGACGTCGGATTCTAAACATTTATATTAGATACACACAAAATAGGCCCTCCATCTTTGTGCAAATTGTATTAAATAGGCTATGTTGATATTGAATTATAACAAATACGTTTGTTTTGGAAATACTTTGATATAATAAAATGTATTCATTGGGCATTTAATGCCCTGAGGTTTTCTGGTGCTTGACTCTCAAACTGAAACGCTATGTCAATCAATCAAAACATGCTATCAGCTTTGGTTTAGAAGCAAAATTATGGTCAACTCCTGTCATTAGTCGGTAGGTAGCCTGTGAGTTGACCATAAGCATAAAACAGTTTGTTTTAACATTTGTAATTTTTACATTTGTTGAAAGACAAAAGTTCAATAGTTTATTTATTATTCCAGCATTACCTCAAGAGGAGAAATCCAATAAATGTTTATATATACTGTAAAAGTTCATTTGTTAATATTTTGTAAGTACTATAACAAATGTTATGAAAATATTAAAACTGTACAGTGCTTATCAAACAAAAAATAAATAATACATACTCGGCGATGGATTAATCCAAAAGAAAGAGAGAAACTTTTAGGCTAATTTTAGGTCTAATTTACCCTTCAAGCAAATAATATTATTAACTTTTGAAACACACAAACTACCCCACAGTGTTTACGTTTTATCGAACTTTTCTCACATAACGTTAAGGTTAAGGAAATGTGGGTTTTCATTTAGCAAAACCACTTGCGGCTATCTGTTAATTCTACCAAGTTGAATCGAACCCATGATTGTAGCGTTAAAATCTGTAGACTTATCTCTGTACCTTGAAGCGAGAGACTGATGGTTAAGCTAATACTCGCTGATTGAATGCTGTTCTTGGTGGAAGAAGCTTTGCATTTTATAAATCTAACAACATATATTTATGGCATATACGCGTTTTCAAAACGTTTTCATTATAATGTATTATTGTCATAATACATTAGTATTAGGTCTAAGGTAGATTTGCATACTACACTATTTATCATGTCTCTTAAGGTTTGTAATATTATTATACACTATTCTTCAAACCCTAAGGTTCTAGGTTTTAAAAAAATGTAGTTAATAACATAGGTAGGCTTCCTGTGCCAATGTTTCATGATAAGAATAACTGAAGAAACATTTTGTTTTGACCAACGTCCCCAAGAAATATAGAATTTGACTCTAAACCGTCAGAAGAAGCTTATCCCCCGTCTTACGTTTTATGTAAGTCATTATCTGTTGTTGAATATAGTTATGTTGAAATTGAATATTTTCATTTTATCATCATTCAAGCAGTTCTTATAAGACGAGATTGTTGGAAACCTTCGTTCAATGTCGACAACAACACCAACCTTGAGCAAATCTCCTGGTGATGTACAAGTATTTATACCCTGTTTTGAATATATTTACTATTATATTCTCTACCATAAATTCTTGGTGACATTTAATTAAACATTTGAATGTACCAAGCTAACAAGAATAAATTTTGGATATTGAAATTTTATTTAATATTGCCTTGAGTGATAGAAAATTATTTTTAATCTTAGTTGTTTAAATACCCCTTAAACGAAGGGCTTTATTTTAAAATCATGGTAACAATCTATATATCCGATCATCTTTCTCAGTTTCGAGAATCCACGGCTGGAAACGTAGAGAGTTGCAAGTGAAAAATGACGTATAAAATTGACCCAGTCTTAGGTCCATAAAAACGAGAAAATTACCAACATTTCCTCAAAGCACGTGACCGAATGGAGAGGCTATACGTTCTACAGGTAAGTGACACATATTGAATGAAAATGTGTATTGACAGCAAAGTTCACACCTTTCATCATTCTATTGCCGTTAATATGTTTAAGATTTGATATAAGTCGCAAACCTATGTTCTTGTAATATATGCTGGGTGAAAGTTATGCGGTAATGATAAGGTACTATAAGCCCATGCACTGCATGCCAAATAAGGTATGATTTCACCAAGACAACACATTCAGCCCATAAGTTTAAATGAATACTGAGGCCCTTACAAACATGTATTCACAAATTGAAATTAATTTGCAGACATCTGCCGTGAACTTCTGTATTAATGAACTGTTAAAATGAACTCTCGAAAGTCGTTATCTGTAGATGTTTGATAAATATTGAAAGAAAGATAAAGTGGAAAAGGGATAATTTGTGTATTAGAAAATGCGCTGCATAGAATGAAAGGACTTATGAATGACACCACTCAGGAGTTGGTGAAGAGGCAGTATTCAGAGATCCATCCTGTGCAACTACCATAGGTTGTGTAATTACGTTTATATATAAGAAATGATATATATTTATTTCACGCCCCAACAACCAGAAACAGCTCTAGTAGGAAAATTGTACCAATTCATTAAAATAATGTGGAAAATAAATATCATTTGTATTTCAAACATTAAAACTTCATATTAATAATCAACATCTTTTTAATTTATTCCATTTTGTACATCTAAAATGAAGGTTATGAATTTTATTTTAGTTTTTAAAGTACAGTTCCAACGCAATTAGTAATGGTTGTGAATATATTTATTAATATGAGTGTTACATGGCACCCTTAGCTACAAAGCAGGAAAAAGCACAATAATTTAAAATAAAATTGAAACAATTTGCCTTTCTAACCTGAGTAAAACGCATTTTTATTGATTTTAGCCAATCGTTCTTCCCAATCTCTGGGTTGTCATGATGTATACCATTACAATTACTTCACCCTTCCAAATGCCATAGTTTACTGATGAAAACGCGTCATGTAAGTTTTCAATTATTTCTAACCGTTTGGCCCAATAGAGGTTTATTTGAAAAGGATATGATTTTAGGTATAAACTGAGAAGTACAAGCTCAACTGATGATACGATATTAGAAGAAAAGATGTTTGTGAACAATTTCTGTAGCAACTATAGAACTTTTTTTAATTTTGAAAAAGAATGATTTATCATTTTGTATGTTATTTGAATTACGAGGGCTGAATTATGATAAGAGAATACATATTATTTTATGGAACAAGATAATGTATGGTTAGATAAGTCATTTCACTTTCGAACAAACGAAGTTACATTTCGCCATCAAGGCCTTTTCCTCTTAAAACCCTGTATGTCCTGAATGGCACAGTGCACAGTAAACGTGTACTGTTTTTTTCGAATCAAAACAAAAACAAAATGTGTAGTTTGAAAATATACAATAATCGAACGTTTTAAAACGATTTGGAATAATAAAATCAGTATTTTAAATCTACAAACAACAACAAGCATATTTAAGTTAATTACAGTGAATGTTTTGAAAATTTCATAGTTAAGAATTCATGTTAATATCACATATATACGTTGGTATGTACAAGGTAGAAGGTTTGCTTAAGCTAAATATCAGAAAGTAATTATTTACAATGACAACTATTATATTTAATAGTTTTATAGAATTCAATAAACCAATACAAGTACGTCTAATAGACACACACCAGGGTCTTGAAGAAGTATTTAAATAATTTAAGTAGTTAATTCTCCTTATCACAATCCACAAAAGATTATCTACAACTTTAACGAGGGGAGGAAATTAACGCTCAGTGACTCTTTCTGTCTCTTTTAGATATACATAAACAGTTTTATACATCTAATGTCTTTTGTCCATAATATTAAGAAGCGGAACCTCTCATGCCCAGTGTTTTGTTGTTGCACTATAATCCTATGCAAAGTTAGGAAAACATCTGAGATTTACATTTATATATATATAAATTATGAGGTATCACCACAATAATTAAATTAATAAATGTTAATTTCTCTGGTAACTTGATAATTTCATGATTCGTGTTTGGAATAGTTTTGAAGTTTAACTGCTTCTGTGGATATCATGCTAATATTATTGATAAAGGAATGTAGTGGTACATATAAGTGCACACGAACCTTTTACAGAAACAGGTGTGATATGCATATGTCAATAACTATTACCCAGATTGCTATACCTAAACTTCAAGGTACCTTTCGCCTCAAAGTAATTAAGACTTTGAGCAAACGTCTTAATCTTATGATGTCACCAAAGAAAAACTGAAATGATCATGACGACCCAAGCATAAAGTCGAAACGATGCATGATGAGTCTTTATATATATATATATAACGTTGTATTCTTTATATAATAACTATTATGTATTTAATGGAAAAACTGTAAATGTTTGTCGATTATGGAAGATTACGATGAGAAGGTTATGTTACATTATATATATTAATTTAGTTATATCAGGCATTTTACTTGAACCCAAGGCAGCAACTGCTTACTTGTAAAATTTAAGGTATATTTTTACCGGCTAATTCCTTCTAGAGAATTGTAAAATACAAATCATTTTGTTTTTACCTTCTTTATTAAGAAGTATTAATAAGATTTGTTTGTTTTGTGTTTACTCCTCCACTTAATTTAATATCGATAATTTCTTCTGTGTAAACTTTTCTTAAACCTCATTCGAATTATTGTTCTTTTCGAATTTCCGTGACGTTGTAAAGATTGAAACAAGCCTTTATTAGTTAACGAGAAACTCATAAGGAACATTTTGAAACGAAACAATAATATATATGAAAACATAATGTAACGTAGACAGAGCAACAAGAAATTAACCAATGCCACAGTTTACATCGCCTGATGATGATAATGTTTTTATTAACGGTCTTTGAGAAGTACTTGGTGTTGCTAACACAGTTGTAACTGTTTCATTATTTCCAAGCACAAAGAATACATAACGGAAAATCATATTAAGGACAAATTAATCGAACAAGGTTGCACCTTTAAAACGCCCGATTGTGTGTGGAAACGTATTAATGGTATCTATACAGGTAAGTACGCATTCAGTTACCAACAGGTGTATCATCTCTACGGTAGCACAGACAGATCAGGGTAGAATTTGCAAATTATTATTTCGTTCTGGTCGACGGAAAATAACCAGGCGGTCAGAAACTATTGTTTCTCTTCACCACCGTAGGTTATCAAATGAAGGCTTATAGATCCAGTTAAAAGGCTGCATTCTATCAGATAAAACACAAATGATCAGGTAAAAGTGTCTTAATAGATGTATGGCCGATGATCATTTGTACAGCAGGTGTCCTAAACGTAAATATCAGAAATGTGGAGAGATCAGACATTTTCGCGAGATTGCACTAACGATAATAATCAACTTACTAATATCGAAAACGAAAAGCTTCCTGAATTCACCGACACCCCATCGCGTCCTGAGGAAGCATGGACTCCGCCTGTTTTAATCACCTCAAGTTACCAACGTACAATCGTATGTTGAGAACACGAGACAAGAAAACCGTTGGAGAGTGTTCCCGCCACTGTTACAGAATCAGAAGATAATGTTATGAACTACGCGAATGCAACAAGAAAAAGGCTATCAACTGAGGAAAATGCCCACAAGAAAATACAAAATAAAACAGGTTTGTCTCAAGAATAGCTGGAAACATAATCAGAAAGATATTACTAACACAATGTAATTTTCCAGTTAAAATTATGCACTGTTAATGTTAACGGGTTATCTGATATGTTTAAGCTAGAAAACGTTTTAACCTTCTTAAAAAAGAGAAAATATGATATTATTTGTTTTACAGGAAACATTTTGGTATGATGCTTTTTTTGATCAAGTTAACTCACATTGGGGAGGGATATTATCTCGACCATACGTGAATTACATAGAAAGGTGTTGCATTTTTTATTCGCAGAGGTTTAGATATTAGTGTATCATATTAGTGGAGTAGGTCGTAAGATAGTTTTATCTTTTACTTATAGGCCCGGCATGGCCAAGCGTTAAGGCGCAAGCAGTCGTAATCTGAGGGTCGCGGGTTGCATCCGGTCGCGCCAATATGCTCGCCCTTTCAACCGTGGGGGCGTTATAATGTGACCACTATCCCACTACTGTTGCAAAGAGTAGCCCAAGAGTTGGCGGTGGGTGGTGAGGGCTGCCTT